>NC_133618.1:110999104-111295635 GCF_048593235.1 Sminthopsis crassicaudata
AAATTTTACATCCATGTAAAATAGACATTAGCTATGGGTGTCCCAAAAGGCCTTGTCCTAGACTCTCTTCTCTTTTTATTCTACTCTATAAAAACTAGTCATCTTATCATCTCGCATGGGTTCAACAGGTGATTCCCAGATCTGTCTATCCATCTATCTATCTGTCCCCTCATTGATCTGCTGGATTTACCACATTACTAATTATCTCTTGGACATCTCAAGTTTTATCTTATGAAGTCATTAAAATCAATATATCCAAAAACATAATGAAGAAACCAATAATATATGTTCCCAGTTACCTAAGCCTGCAATATTGGTACTAATCTTAATTCCTCGCCCCATATGACTATTCTGTTGTTAAATCTTCTCTTTTCTACATTTATCTCCCTTGTATATGTCCCTTACAGCACATTCCTAGTTCAGCTCTTTACAATCTCTCCCTATCTAGAACCAGTCTTCTAACTGGTTCTCTTGCCCCAAACCCTCTCTACTCCAATATACTCTTCACTCAGTTACTAAAATGATTTCCCCCAAAACGCTGGTCTCGATCAATAACCTCTCCAGTTTAATAAGTTAAAATGGAACTCTCTATTACATTGAAGATCAAATAACAAAGTTCTCTATTTAATAATGAAAACTTCATAATCTGGCCAATTCCTATCATTCTAGCTTTCTCACATCTTATTCCCAAGCCCTCTAGGCACTCTACAATTACGCTAGCCTATTTATAGCTTCTCAAACATATTACTCCATCTCTCATCTCCTTGCCTTGGCAATCTCTCATATCTAGAACATTCTCCTTCCTTATCTCTACCTCTTGGCTTCTTTCAAGCCTCAAGTCAAACCCCCCTTTTTCTGTGGGAGACCTTTGCCAGTACTACAGGCAGATAATGCTTTTACCTCTCAGATAATCTTCACCTAGTACTTTGTATATAATTTGTATTTACCTAATTATTTATACATTACATTCCTCATTAGAATGCATGCTCCTTAATGGCAGGATGACCCTAACAGTGATGCCATTTGGATCCTCTTTGAGAATAAAGGACACCAACCAACCAATGTTTAATACAGTCCTGTTGTATAATATTACTTGCTGATTAATATATCTGATAATCCCATCTAAATCTCTTTTGCTAGTTTTATCAATCATCTCTTGCTCCCTCATTTTGCCTACTGATCACAATTCTAATTTTTAACTTCTTTTCTTTTTCTTCTATCCACTAACCTTTGATAATTTTAGTGGATGAATGTTATTCTTCATCCACTAAAATTCTTTCATTCTTCAATTTCTCTATCTAATCAAATGATAAATCCACTGATTCCATCTCCAGAACCATTATCTGGATCCACCCATTCATCTTTTTCATTTCTCAATTTCATGTCTCATCACGACTATTTTAATGGTTTCCTAGAGGACATAGGCATATCACTCAAATATTGAAAAATTTTTGTTCAAATCTGGCCTCAGACACTTAACACTTCCTAGCTATATGACCCTGGGCAAGTCACTTAACTCCAACTGCTTCAGCAAAAAAAAAAAAAAAAAAAGTCATTCTACATTCATAGACCAGCTCAGACATTACTAGTTTGTAATCCTGAGTATTTAATAACCTCACTTATTCTCGGCTTCATCATCTATAAAAATGGGGGGAGAGGGGATTGGCAACGTCATTTATTAGACAGGAAATTGACTTTGGATGCAATACAACCTAATTTGAAATCCTACCAATGATTTTAAAATCTACTGGTTAACCCCTTCGTGACCAAGGCAGTACCTCAATGTTACTTAAAGACTATATAACAGTCCTTATTCACTGCCACCTTTTCACCCTCAAATATTCCTTCACCAGGCTGGCTGGCCACTTCCTTCTACCAGACAATTCTTCCCAGGGCCTAGATTCTGGAGAGGAACATAGGCTAACCAACTTTCATTCCTTTCTAGGTTCTGTTTCTGAAATACTCTCCCCTCCCATCCCCCAGCAAAGAGTCAGCATGTGCACCTTTCCTTTCGATTTTGTATGTCATTTTCCCCAATCAGAATGAAAATGCTTAAGTGCAGGAACTGTCAAAATTTTTGTTTTCATTTCTATTTCTGATGCTTAGGACACAGGTAAACAGTAAGCATTTACCTGCTAGTTCCTTGCTATACCTACTAGCTGGTGTCCTAGCTGGTGAGTTAGTAGGAACTGGCATAACTCAATATATCTAACTTACCCCAATCCATGATTAACATTTTATCAAGTAACAATCTCCCAGGAAACGAGAGACACTTTGGGCATCTTGCTATTTTTACTGCTGCCTTATATGTTGCCCAGCAAGCCCCTATTTTCCCCAAAACACAAATCTCTCCTTTTTGCTTTAGAAACAATGATGAAATCAATTAAATTATAATTATGGTTATTGAAAAGGGCATGACAATCAATCAGTTGTGTCTTAAGTCACAGTATCTATTACTTCAAAGACCAAAATTTCCATCTCTGGACATTATTCCCTTATAAGTTTGTCTCCCTCTTTTATGGATAAAATCAAAAGTCAACTGAACAAAAATACATTTGCAGAAAGGAGTGGGGGATTTGAGAACAATAAGAGAAATAATAGTCAGAGCACAGGATTATTCCATGAATCAAAACTATATGGTACACAGAAAGCAGGCTGCAATAGTTGGAGCTCTATATAAAAAGAAAAAAAGCCCCAATCAACAAGCTTCTAAAACAGCCTTTCTTATTACTCACTACCCTCAATTCTAAATTAAAATGGGAGAATTCTGTCTGGCTCTCTTTTTTGACTCCATAACTCCCTAAATTGCCCTTAAAATGTTAGGTGAGGAACTATTTTATTTATTTTTTCTTAAAAAGTCATGCCTATATTTCACACAGTAGTTGCTATTAATATTATATGCATACTAGTGAAAGTTATTTTACTTGTTAAGATAAAATCTTACCTTGACTAAGATGTTCATGGTAGATAGATGCTAAATTAGGAAGATGCTGTTGGAGATGAGATGTTAATTCTGCATGTGAATTAATCTGTACTAATTCCTCTTCACATCCAGATTCTTCACCATCAAAATCAGCCATATTTTTTTCTGATTTTGCACTGACCTGGGAACTACTGCAACTGACGTCATCTGCACTTAGCATGTCATCAACCATATGCCTATAGAACATGGAAGAGGAAAGAGTTTAATCAATTTATTTGTTTTTACTTATTATTCCAAAAGTCACATCTTTACTGTAAGGATCTTTGTTCAAATTGTAACATCTAAAAAGTTGAAAAGTTTTGATTCAACGAACAAGTACAGGAGTTTTTAAAACCTTAAAATGTACTGGTAACAGTTAAAGGTTCTGATAAAGGTCTCATTTCTAAAATGTATTAAGAACTGATTCTAATATATAAGAAATTAAGCCATTCTCCAATTGATATATGGTCAGAAGATATGAACAATTTCAGATGAAGAAATTTAAATTATTTCTAGTCATATGAAAAGGTGCTCCAAATCACTATTGTTCAGAGAAATGCATATTTAAACAACTCTGAGATACCACTATATACCTCTCAGATTGGCTAGGATGACAGGAAAAAAATAATGATGAATGTTGGAGAGGATGTAGGAAAACTGGGACACTGATATATTGTTGGTGGAGTTATGAACGGATCAAACCACTCTGGAAAGCAATTCGGAACTATGCTCAAAAAGTCATTAAACTTTGATCCAGCGGTGTTTCTATTGGGCTTATATCCCAAAGAGATCTTAAAGAAAGGATAGGGACCCATAAGTGCTAAAATGTTTGTGGCAGTCCTTTTTATATGGCTAGAAACTGGAAATTGAATGGATGCCCATCAACTGGAGAATGACTGAGTAAATTGTGGTATGTGAAATGTTATGGAATATATTTTTGTTCTGTAAGAAATGACCAGCAAGATGAATACAGAGAGGCTTGGAGAAACTTACATGATCTGATGCTAAATGAAATGAGCAGAACCAGGAGATCATTATACACTTCAACAACAATACTACATGAGGATCAATTCTGATGGAAGTGGCTATCTTCAACAATGAGAGAATCCAAATCAGTTCCAATTGACTAGTGATGAACAGAACCAGCTACACCCAGCAAAAGAACACTGGGAAATGAATGTGGACCACACCACCACAACATAGCATTTCCATTCTTTCTGTTATTGTTTGCTTGCATTTTTGTTTTTCTTCTCAGGTTATTTTTACCTTCTTTCTAAATCCAATTTTTCTTGTGCAGCAAGATAACTGTATAAATATGTATACATATATTGTATTTAACATATACTTTAACATATTTAACATGTAAAGTATTACCTGCCATCTAGGGGAGAGGGTGAAGGGAAGGAGGGGAAAAGTTGGAACAGAAGTTTTTGCAAGGGTCAGTGTTCAAAAATTACCCATGCATATGTTTTGTCAATAAAAAGCTATAATAAATGAAAAAAGAAAGAAAGAAAGTAGAATAGAAAAAAAATGTACTAGTAATAAGTCATTATTGTCTGAAACATTATTTTAACAAACCTACATAAATTATCTAGCTTTCCTTATAAACCAAGCTAAAGATGCATTTTAGCTAATTCTTAGTAATGACTACAGTTAATAAATTCAACAGGAAAAAAATTTAGTAATTAAGATTTTTTTTTTTAGCTTCTATAACCACTTGGAGTATATTCTAATTCACAAATATAATGACAAAAATTAGTTCTAGTGACTTAGATCAAGTCAAATGAAATCAAGACAAACTTAATAAAAATAAGGCAATTTACACCAAAATGAAAAATGTCTTATATATCCCTTTTATTTTCTCTCTTTTATCTTAATTTTAAGGTTATCTCTGTTGTGAATAGTCATTGAATGTACTCTACTATAGGTTGATTCTTCTAGTTCAATATTAGAAATGAGATAAGAATGGTAAAGAAATAGGATGTATAAGTGTGAATGGGGTCATTTTTTTTTTTTTTTAATTTTGTGCAGAACAACTAGGATTTGAAGAATATCTGATACTGGATAGCTATTTGCAAGAGGGAGAAAATGATTCAAATATCAAATTTAAGAACATTCATGATGAATTTCTCTAAACTTCCAATTATCTTGTAATGCTGCAAAAAATGAAACCTTTTCTTAAATTCTGGAAGTAACTAAAGAACTTCATTTTCACAATAACAATAACCTGATTTTCAATGTCTTATAAGCTCAGAAAAATAGCTGGTCAAGGAAAAAAGAGAGTGGGGGAGGAAGGAAGAAGAAGAAAAGCAGAAAAAAAAAAAATCTATTCCTATACTTTCTTCAATGAAACAAGAAGTGATTATATATTTGAAATTCAAAAACCAAGGATTTTTTTTTTTTTAAGTGGAAAACCAAACTAACTAAAAATAGAATATAATTATATTAAGGGAAATTGCAAGGTAGATTTCATCAGAATAAACTTACCCATCATGGTGGTGGTGATGGTGGTGGTGATGATGGTGGTGGTGGTGGTGATGGTGGTGATGGTGATGCTGTGGCCCAATAAACTGTCGACAATTAAATAATTCATTCCCAATGGCTTCTCCAAGAAAGTCCCCAGTACGTGCAATACAAGAATCCTGAGATGCTTGTGATATATGTGCAGTGCTCATTTCTCCTGCTATATCATGTTCTGTATCTTCAGGACGTGCACAGGTATCTAACATTCTGATTCGATTATCAACTGATGGCACCGAGTCACTATTAAAAACAAGGTCCTTTCCTGTTCCACTGTTTGTGCTGCCTCTCTCTGGAGGGCCCTGTGAGTCCACCAGACAAATCCCAGCCTGTGTTTCAAGCTTTCTGTTTCGAAGGTCTGTACCATGACTACTTTTGGAGGGATCATGGCCATGGTCATCTTCTTCCTCTTCCTCTTTGAGAGCTTCCATGTCTGCAATATCCTCCGAGTGTACTTCACTGCCAGGACTTCCAGCTGACTGGCTAGCATGGCTAGAATTCACCTCATTGCTAGACCCATCACTGTGCCCACTGCTGCTGCCAGGGCCACTACTTCCATCCTCACCACTATTAGCAGTTTCATCAGAACTTCCCTGCAAGGATTCCTGTATTTCAAAAGATTTGTTACAGAAACATAAAAAATGAAATACTTAAAAGTAATATTATAAATGGTGATGATCACAAATTTATGATTTAAATATGTAAGCTTTGGAGGTAGATTATTTAACTTAGAATTAAGCAAACTGTTTCCTCTTTATATAGATATATATTCTTTAAAAAATATTCTTTAAAAGTCTATTAAATTATACACACAAGTTGCAAGACATAAACAAATACAAGAGAACCAAACTACAAAATCAACAAGGAACAATAATCACAACTGTTTTTTCATTAAAAGCTTGTTATGGCCATGTAAGATCAGAATTACCATTGACTAAGCTTCCATAATAAAAAGAAAAACACAAAAATAAAATTCAAATTCAAAGAAAAAATACCTCAAAAAGTCCACTGTGGGAAAAAAATCTATTGTGAAAACACTGCTTATTACTAAAAAAGAGAATTACAATTATGCCCATATATCGTGACTTCATTATGAACTTTTAAGATATCAAAATGAAGATAAATAAGATTACTGCCATACCTCTGTGTCAGAAAGTCGCTGCTGCACATGTTTAGTTCTGTTAATAAGTTGCTCATCCATTTCAATATCACTGCCTCCACTTTGGTGTGTATCACTGTTATCACTGCTTTGAGGGCTAGCTGCAGGTGACCCTATTTTAAAGATATTTTATCTTTTATTTTTTAATTCGAATTAATGGGAATATAAACTCAACTCTAAAATCTCTAAGCAGGTAAATATCCAAAGTCTCTAAAAATGATTTAAAACTAAGTCCAATCAAAAAATGTGATGGTTATACTGGTTTTATAAAGAGATTGGTAGAATAACTTGTTCTTCTACTTAATATAAATTGTGTCTACCTTTGAAAATAATCTTCAAAACCCTGGTCCAAATTTTTATCTACTATTCAGCATGTTAATCTAAAAAGCAATTCATTTTTTAAAAATTACAAACTATGTTGCTGTGCATGTCTAAGACTCAACTTACAAGGCGACGGGGCTGCTCTTCTGAGCTCTTCTTCCTCTGAAGAAAAAGGAAAAAACAGGAGGGAAACATTCTAAGTGACTGAGCTTCTTTGGTACAGCATATCAGTTGTTCATATTACATAATCAACAGAGATACAGGTAGGGAAGCCTGCAATAATGTAAGTCCCCACCACCTGCAGTAGTTGTTGTGGGTGCCTGCACAGAGAAGCCTAAGAAAAGAGTAGTATATGAAGTCAGGAGAGAAAAATTGGGGTAAAATGTAGAAAAAGTTTAGAAAGTCCTTGAAAATTATATCTGTAAAAGATAGAATAGTTGATACCTCATAGAAACCTTTGAAATATAGAAAGAGAACATTATATATGTTCTACCCTCAAAATGTTTCCAAATACAACTTCATCTTCAAAGATTTTTTTTAAACAAAGTATCAACATTTCTGCAAATGGGAAAATTGGGAGGAAATAATTTAAGCTCTACTGATACTTTAAAACTTTTTATTTTACCAGAATATACCAAAAACATGAAGCAAGCCCCAATTTATTAATTATTTTACTACCTTCAATGTTTTGTATCCCGTGCAAAGGGACATAATTTAATTAATAATTTAGTTCAAGAAGCAAGGAAAATTCTAATCTAAAAATCCATTTGTTTTGGAACAATGAGGTACAAATTGTTTTTCCTTACCTTTCTTATTTCCCATAGGGAGGTTAGTATTGAGTAAAGATGCAAAAGAACTCTGTTTTGAAAGTTGGGCCTTAGCTGCTAATGCATTATTCCATAATGCTTTAATAAGCATAGATGCCAAATATAAGGTCTATAAAAATGAAAGGAGAATATGAAGTTAGTTTTTTAAACAACATGAAAATTTTAAATCATAAATAGGTACCTAACAAGGTCAATACCAGTATATAACTTTAGTCAGAGATTATTAAACTTCTTTCTGTTAGGGATCATGCCCTGCTGGCAATCTGATGAATCTTATGGACTCCTCACAATAACTGTAGTCGGTGTTTATTTAGCAGTTGAAGGTGTACAAAATGTACACTGTACAAATATCTAATTTTATTTGCACTACAATCCTGGAATCTTATTATTATCTCCATTTCATAAATGAAGAAAACTGACATAATCAGAGGTAAAGTAAGTGATTCAGACATCTAAGAAATGTTTGAGTTAGTATTTGAATTCAGATTTTCCTGACTCCAAGTCCAGCATTTCTTTAAATCGAAGACAAGAGTTACAATATTAAAAAACTGTATTGAAATAGTTATCAATTTTTTTTAAGTTAATGGATACCAGGTTAAGAATCTTTTCTTCATTTAGCCAACATATTTTTTCCCCTTTCATAAAATGAAATTTTTAAAAAGTTCTTACTTGTTCAGTGTGACCACTTGGATGAAGAGCTGAAACAAGATTGAGGAGATGTCTAAGTGGAACAGGATCTAAGTTCTTGATGAGCGAAGGAAACAAGTCATGTATGTACCGACTACAATGTTTCAACTGGAAAACAAAAAAATACATAGTATGTATACATAAAATAAATAGAAAAGGTATATTATTAGAGAGTATGATGAGATGAGTAATAAATTAGCTACACAACATATGCTGATGTTTGCATCCATTATATGTTGGTAAAAGAGTATTCCTGTATTTTTAAAGCAAGGAATAAATGAATTTTAAGTATGAAGTCACAAATATCAGCAATAATTTCAAGTATCTATTAATTCTAGGTAATATATATATATATGTAAAAGTAAAATCATACACACCAAAAATAAATATTATTCTAATTATAGATTATGTAATTGTTATAAGTGGCCTTTGGTACTATTTTATAAATGCTACCTTTTAATTCTTGATATTTATATTTATTAGCACAAATATAAAGTAGTTTAACTAAGTGCCAAAATCAAACCATAATGTGGATTATAAAGAGATAAACTATGTAAAATAAAAAGGTAGCATTTATTTGCCCTAGCAAAACCAAGGTTAAATTACTTAAGAGTGTTTGGGTTTATGTATGTATATCTATGAAAATAACACATGGTAAGTTTTTTTCTCCTTTTGCATTATTAGATCTTTGGAAGGTGATACTATGATAAAATCTAGAATGAAGACAAATTGGGGATTTCTTTAGAGTTTTTACATTTAAAGAAAAGCTGAAGAAAACTAGCTTTATAAATTTTTCTTAATCATTTAGGATTCAGAATACCAAGAATCCAATAATGTCAACATTTTATTAATTTTCTCTTTATTATAATGATAGCTTTACCAGATCAAGAAGAAATCACAGATGAAACTATATTTTAAAAGACTTTAAGTGTATCCTACATTACATGCTGATGAATAAAATATGCAAGAAAAGTATTTCACATCAATGGATTATCTAGGAATTTCTTTTGGGAGAGGTTTGAGTGGAATGATTTCTTATTTTGTACCCATGGCTTTATTCTTAAAAGGTGGGAAGCATGCTTCATCATCAGATTTCTGAAGTAAGGAGTTCTTAATTCTTTCAAAGTGGTTTTATTCTACATTATTCTAGTCGATGTATAAATTGTTTCCCTGGTTCTGCTTACTTTAGTCTGAATGAATTCATACATGTTTTCTCCTTGGTTTTCTGAGAATCTGTCACTCTTTCATCATATTATATAAACAAATTTCTTTTATGTTCATATACTATAATTTGTTCACTCATCTCCCAAGTGAAAATGGGCAATTCGTTTTGTTCCCAGTTTTTTCCAGCAATAAAAAGTGCTACAATATTTTTATAGAAATTGATACTATTTCCTTGGAAGTTTATAACGTGTGTGCGCGCGCACATGCACACACACACACACACACACACACACACACACACACACACACACACAAAGCATCACTAGATCAAAGGTCTACAGAATTAATTGACTTTGAAGCATAGTTCTAAACTGAAATAATGGACAATTCACAGATCAATCAATAGTTGCTTAATGCAATTCCCTCCAATGATTTTCGATTCGTTCTTTTGTCAATTTTGTAAATCTGAAGCTATTTTAAATGAAACTTTAGTTTTTTTTAAGGTGGATTTGACTTCTTAGTGTTTTGGGACACTTTTTCAAATGGTTAGTAACTGGCATTTCTAGGAAACATTTAGAACACAAGCTTTTGCAAGGGTGAATGTTGAAACATGTTTACATGTTACTTTGAAAATAAAAATTTATTAAAAAAAAAAAAAAAAAAAAAAAAAACAAACAACGAAAAAAACCCTGGTATTTCTTCTCTTAAAAACTGCTTATTCGGGGCAACTAGGTGGAGCAGTGCATGGAGCACTAGCTCTGAAGTCAGGAGCACCTCAGTTCAAATCTGGTCTCAGACACTTAACACTTCCTTGCTATGTAACCCTGGGCAAGTCACTTAACCCCAATTGCCTCAGGGAGGGAAAAAACTTCTTATTCATATTCTTGATCACTTACATATTAGAAAATATCTTGTTTCTGTCTATACCAATCCCTAGATATCTTTCATATCAGTCCTTTAGCAAAGAAATTTACTGCCAAGATTTTGCCATTAACTGCTTTCCTTTTAATTGAAACTGAAATTTTTTTTACTTTGATCATAGTTCTCAAACCTTCCTAATCAGAACCTGGAAACTATTATAATGTCCTCTATTTTGTCCCTCATTGATAAATATATACTCAATGCTAGACGATACAAATTGAAAGATTTGTTCACTGAGCAAAAGTAACTGGTGAGGATATAATTAAAATCATATTCAAGGTTGAGTACATGGCATGGATTCACCAAAGAGAATAAGTTAATTGACTTCCTAATCATCAACATTTATATATATATTCTAGATTTTTTAAATGATTGTGTAATGTGGATACTTACAATACTAAATACTGTAGCAAATATTTTTACTTTTCTAATACCTTAAAATAAATATTTCATTCTAAGGAGAAAATAGAAATATTCTCTATGTTATTTTATGTCACAATAGATAACAAAGGCAATTTTAATGTAAAAAAATAAAGAAATATGCTTTTTATACTTGCTGCTACTGCAAAGAAGCTCATTTCCTCTCTACAATATTCCTCATCAATGAGGCTTCATAGAATGAATTGCAATAATCAGAGGTAAAAAGGAGAGAAAATTTAAGTCCTTTTGTTGTTGCTATCGGCAATTCATAACTTTTCTTCTTCTATATCCAACACTTACATCTCTGCCCTAGATCTAATACTGAACTCCTAGGAAGCACAGGACATAAAAGTTCCACCATCTAAAGACAAAAAAAAAAAATAAATAAAAACCTATCATAAAATATATACATATGCCTTTTTTGAATGAGTATAAAGTAGATTCCAATCAGAGACATGCAACAAGGAAAAAAAGAGACAAGTTTGATTTCTTGTTAAAATACTATTTACTCAGAGTAAGTCTGGTAAGTGAAATCACAAATGACAGAAGGAAAAGGAATTTAGAAAGAGCTGATAAAGATTACAAAGTCTGGGTCAAAAAATTAAAAATTATAAGGGTATAAACAGTGCTTTTAATATTACCTCTACAACACATGAAATCGAACCATTATAAATAAAATGAGGCCTTTCTCCAAATAGATGATAATTTATTAATAGTGCATGCAATTTATTAATGAAAGATGGGTCAACGGCATGCCAAAAACTCAGATCAGGGGCTGACTCTATCTTTTACACTGAAGTTGTCTACCTTTTAAATAGTCCAACATTACATCATTTTTACCTCTTCTGGCCAATGAAAGGAAGCTATGATGAGTGAATATTTAATTAAGAAAGTGGTCTAAGAATTCACAGCTTCTTTGTTACTTCATCATTAGGAGGAAGGATTGATCCTCAGAGTCAATCTATAACTAGGAAAAGAGGCTTCTCTGTCTCTGTCTCTGTCTCTCTCTCTTCTCTCTCTTTTCTCTCTCTCTCTTCCCCTCCCTCTCTCCTTCCCTCCCTCCCCAAAAGGGTCCTTACACAGAATCTTTTAAGAGGCTAGAAATAGATTATTCAAATACACCTTTTAAAAATTACCTAACTTTCAGATATTATGGAGTCTGAGAAAACAGATTTACATAAAAATAATGGCAATAAATATTATAATCCAATATTAATTTTCTTTACTTCTAGTCAAAGAGAAAGGGTTCAGAAGAGAAATAGAGATAGTGAAATAAGTGAAAATAAGGTTTAATATCTGAGCCATACCTCATTTCTCCACTATACAGAGAAGTCAGTCAAATTTATAAAATATAATTCCTTCCCCAATTGATAAGTGGGTCCAAAGAATATGATCAGGCTATTTTCAGATAAAGAAATAAAAGCTATCTATAATCACATGAAAAAACATCCTAAATTAGGATTTCTTTACTTTTTTCCATTTCATGAACTCTTTTCACTCAAAAATTTTTTACATGACTATATATAAAATGGGTACAGGAATCAAACATTTACCGATAATAAAACATAATTTTGAAAAATTTCAGTTGCAAAATCGAAGCTGGACTCTAAATCACTCATGATTATAGAAATGCAAATTAAAACAACTGTGAGGTGGGTAATAAGACAAAAAAAAAGAAAATGATGGATGTTGAAGGGGGCATGGGAAAACTGGAACACTAATGCACTATTAGTGGAGTTGTACAACCTCCATTCTGGAGAGCAAGTTGGACCTATGTCCAAAGGAACTATAACTAGGTCTATATCCCAATAAAAGGGGTGGGAGGAGGGAGAAGGATCTACTCATATGAAAATATTTATAGCACAAATTTATGTGATAGAACTGGAAATTAAAGGAATGACCATCAGTTGGGGGATGGTTAAACAAACTGTGGATATATGATAATGGAATATTATGCCATAAGAAATGACAAGCAAGATGATTTCTGGAAAACTGGTACATGTAGGTAGAGGGTATAAAGAGAAGAATAGAATTTGGAGCTCAAAACTAAATTTTTTTTTTTTTCTGGGACTACTGGGACTTGTTAAATGACTTGCCTAGGGTTGGTCACACAGCTAGGAAGTGTTAAGTGTCTGAGGCCATATTTGAACTCAGGTCCTGACTTCAGCTAGCTCAAAACTTTTTTTTAAAGATGTTTCAAAATTGTTTAAATTAAAAAAAAAAAAAAAAAAAACTGTTTAAGTTGTAATTGTAGGATATATATGTCTAAGGCATAGCTGACAATATAGGAATAAAAAATTTCCTAGCCAAGGAAGTCATGCATAAGAACTGATAAGAAAGTATTAGTCTGTATTTTTACAAATTTAATCAAAGGGCTTCAATCTAAAATGGACGGGGAACTAAATCACCTATGAATATCCAGCAAAAGTGATTTAGAGAATTCAGAATTCTAGTTCTAGTAGTGAAGTAATTCTACATTCATAATGTAGAATTGCAATAAACATGTTTAAAATTCACAGGACACAAAAATTTTTATAGGGAGTCTGAAGTAAATCCCAGGTTTTCATTCAGATACATTACATGAGTGCGCAAAGTATTTCTAACGAGAAAAACTACAGAATCTAATCCAAGAAGAATATGTTGAGCACAAAAGTACCAGGGAAACTTGGTAGAATGAGACTGTATTAACTGAATATGGCTTTGAAAAGTACAAATATTATTTTTTAAAAATAGACAAATAGAAGTACACATTAAGATATGCCAAGCTAAAGATCAGTGTTGAAATATAAAAGTGATACTATCATAACAGTGTGAAAAAGGTGACCTGGACTACAGAGTTTAGGAAATAGAACTACAATCATAGCATGATTCCAAATAGTGATGAGGCATTTCACTTATTTCTCCAACCTAATCCTTCTCAAAATAAGTGCTCTTTCCAACATGTATATGGTTTGTTCTCTACATTTGCATGACGCTACTCTCACTTACTTACACTTGCTCTATTGATAATCTCATCAACTCCTTTGGATTTCATTATTTCTATGTGTCTTGATATTCAGGTCTAGTATTGCTTCTGAACTTCAGCTAAAGGATATTCAAAATGGATGTGCTTAGCACATAGTAGATACTTAATAAATGCTAGTTCAATCATCTAAACCTCAATATGTCTAAATCTAAATTGATCATATCCCTCCCTAAACTCTCCTCTAACAAATTTTCCTATTTCTCTCAAAAATGCCATCATCTTTCTAGTATTCTCAAGTTTGTAACCTGATCATTATCTTAGAACTCCTCATTCTCTTACAATTCACTGGACAAAACTCTTTCTGCTACACTCTTGAGATCTGGCTAAACTGGATTTTTTTTTCTGTTCCTTACACAAGACACTCCATCTCTCATGTGACTCTGTCTTTGCAGTGGCAGGGAGGCAACAAGATGACTGTGTGCCAGACACTGTGATAAATGCTAGAGATATAAATACAAGATTAAAGGTAGTCTTTGCTCTTAAGGAGCTTGTATTTTCAATACAAGAAGACAACAAATAAAAGGGAGATGAAAAGTTTGAGGGGAAGAGAAGGAAAAGTAACAGAACAGGTTGCAATGTATGGAGAGTCAGAAATACAGTCAGAGGAAATGAAGTACAATCAACCTGGGACTATTTTCAAAATGGAGGCCCCCAGGAGGAAATCAGCAGAGGCCATGCCTAAGTTTGGACTACATGTCTTCCCTGGCACTATTTTACAAAGAGATCCTTTCTTTAAGATGCAGTTTAAAAGCATCTTTTGCAAGAAGCTTTCTTAATTCACAATGTCTAATGTATATACATATGTACCTAATTTATTTCTATTTGTCTCCTCCATTACAATGTAAGCTCATTGTAAGTCAGGACTGTTTCATTCTTTGTACTTGGATCCTCAGCATCTGGCACATAACAGGTGTTTAATAAATTCTTAATGACTTGACAGATTGTCAGACTGAATAACTATATGACTCTTCTGAATTTCTCTATTTCTACAAAGGATACTTTCAGTAATCCAGGTTTACTACTTCATTCAATTGTTTCAACTGTATCTGATTTTTTGTGACCCCATTTGGGATTTTTTGACAAAGACATTAAAGTGGTTTACTATTTCTTTTTTTCAGGTCATTTCTATAGATGAGAAAACTGGGATAAATAGGCTAAGTACGAGATACTAGTAAGTATTTGAGCCGCACCTGAATTCAGGGCTTCCAAGCCCAGCTGTCTCATTGTGACACAATGACAAAAGTGAATAAAAAGAACTACCCCAATACAATCAAAAATGAATGTTGCAAAATTATACTTTTTCCTACCTAAAATGTTGCCTCCCAACAGTTTCCCAATTAGTCTTCTTGATGAAAGACGTTCTCTTCTCCAAATGATCTTCAATACTGTTGGAAGGGTGACTTTCCTAAACCTATATGCTTGACTAACTCTATACCTGTATTTAATAATATTAGTGGCTTCCCTCTTACCTATAAAAAAAATATAAGCTATTCTTAATGGCATTTAAAGTCAAATTTAATTTGTTGCCAAACTACCTTTTGGTACACAGATGTGGAACATTTCATATATGTTCCAATCTTGTTCCACTGTATTGATGGATTAGAGTGATATTCTCCCCTTCCTCTTTTATTCCATTTTAAAAATATTTATTTGAATTATCTCTCAGAGAGAAAATGATAATGGAGAAATTTTCATGAGGTAAAAATGAAAGACAGCAATAAAAATTCTTTTAAGAAAATTACAACATGAAACAAAAAGTAGTAGATGCTAATAAAATATTTGAAAACATTTTAAAGGTGATTATAAATAAATCCTTTTGAGGTTTTCTTTCAATTGGATCAATAATTACCTGTGCTGCAGCCCAAATGCAATCTATGTGCTGAGTACTTAGTCGTCCTTCTGCTGCCAGAAAATTCAAAATCACTTGGCACTGTTTGATAATCTGTAAAACAGGGACACATGTTCAATATACAAAATAACTCTGATCTATCATGATTGTTGAAAACCAAGTGCTTTTTTTTTAAACAAACCTCAATATGTAAATTTGGTCCAAATATATGCTCAACAACATTGTTGCTAATAAGCCAGTCTGCAAGCTCTTTTGCAATTGACCTAAAGTAAAACAATAAAATTAGTTAGCACTGCAGATAAACTAAAATTGTAGGGTTTTTCATTAAATGTTATCATTTATCAAAACAAAGATCTTTTCATTTAAAAATCATACAGACAAATAAATTTCCAGTTATTAAAACAAAAATATAAAAAGCGAAGCTTCATAAGTCTCACAGAAAGACTTATTAAAGAGCTTTAATCTGATAGATGTCATTGAGGAAAATGTGAAATGAAGCATTGCACTGGTTCTTCTACTATTCTTCTCAGGGACAATTCTGTCTGGACATTATTTACACTGTGCCTTGTTTCAACCAAATAATGACAAAAGACTGAAACACTAAGGCCCTACTAGTTCCTCAGTATGCTCAGTTTAAGTACTAGACAGATAGCAAATCCAAGAATTTCAAGGAACAAGAGTAATTTCTAAAGTTTATTAATTACTGAAAGAGTAATTTCTTATAAAAATCATCAGTGAGGAAACTGCTAATGTGATCTCTCAGGAGCAATGAATATTAAGCTTAATACTATTCTGAGCAACTTGCAACTTGCGAGTACATTCAATGTAATATATATTTATAGTAAACTAAGAATATCATTATAATATTAAAGCACAGAAAGGCTTTTTGTTAATTATGCATATATGAAAGTGAACATGTGGTTCAAGTATAGTACTTATCCCTACTTTTCCACATGTTATTAATGCCATGAGTAATTTTTGCATTTTTCCCCCTTCACAGCATTTATCAGTTATCTTTTCTTTATTCTGATCTTCATAAACAAATGACAGATTTCCTTCTTTAGTAGTATACTTTAAATCTCCAAATAATAAACTCTACCTTATTCAGCCTCTCTAATCTTAGAATCTATTAGTCCATTTGCTACTAATATATACATTTTATATTAAAGCATATCATAGAATCCTTTGTAATGAAAAATGTTTTAAGTTAATTTGCATGACTAAAATAAAAAGCTGACTAAAGAATATAAACAAAACAATAAGAGCAAGACAGGTTTAGATTTTATTTTTAAATAAGTATGTAGACATTAATAAAAAATCACATTAACTTCTGAGTGAAAAAACTTCTGCATTGTATACAATTCTGTATTTTTGTGCAATAATCAAAAAAGATGAATTACACGAAATGATATACTTTATACATATTCTGCTTAGAAAATAAAATATAAAAATCTGTTCTACTCAAACTAAAAATCTTCAAGAATCAATAAAGGAAAAAAAAATAAGTTATCTAGATTTGAGGAGTAAGTGTGAACCATATCAGAGTCAAACAATATAGGAACTGATATTTTGTTGAGTTTGCAATTCTAAAACAGAGGAAAGTAGAACAATAGTCATTGGTTACTTTAGCTGTAATCTAAAAACTATATCTAGAGAAAGTTATACTTTCTCAGATTTAATGAAATAAATTTAATTTTACTTCTCATTTATAGTTAAGAGTTTACCAAATTCTGCTATTTTCCACTCTGTGACCTCAACTCTTCAGTCCTCTCCTAGGCACCCTGAGGGATCATCATTGATTATCTCCAGGCCTTATCTTTGTACAGTCTTACTCTCTTCCTTTCTCCATACAGATTGCTTAGTGAACCAGTTCATTTCTATGCTGTCTTCTTCTTGCGATCCTAATTCTTTTATCATAAAGCTGATTATGCTTTATCAAGTTTAATTCTTGCATCACTCCCCTATCTGCTGTCTTTGCTCCTGCACATGTTATGCCAAATGAAAGTGGAGAAATTCCTGAACTGGGTACACTAGAATTTTATGTTTCATAATGTCAACTGGGCCCTCATTAATTGTAAGGCAATCCTTTTACACCCATAATCTCAAACCTCTCACGATTCCATCCCCTAACTCTCACATCTCAGAAGCTTTTGTCTAAAATTCCCTCTGTATTAGCTCCCATGTAATCAATTATCTTCTCAATTGTAACACACACACACACACACACACACACACTCCATGATGACGTATCAGATATACGTAAAAGAAGAGAATATGTACAATAGCAACACTCCAATATTAATACAGTAATAGAAACAAGTGATAACTATTTAGGAAGAAAAAAAGTAATAGAAAAAAAAAGACATTTTGCTGATCACTGCAAGGGAAAGATAATAATTAAGCAGTAGGAAGAATAAACAAGATTACTGTCATGCCTACTAAAGAAAGACTTGATTTAAAAGTTATTTAAAAAATTATTTTCTTGGTGTCTATAATGTATCAACATTATTAGATTTATTTTGGGGGGGAAGGTTCTTTCTGCTTTGAAATTTTATAAAAATTATCTTCTGTATTACCCTCTAAATCTACTTTCTATCTGTCCCTTATGTATCATACCTACCAATTTATTGTCTTCCATACTGAAATGTTAATTCCTTGATACCTATTTTTTCTTTGTACTCAATTTATTTAAGTGTTTAATAAATGTTTAATGATTGGCAGGTTGTTATTAAAGGTGTTTTTTTTTTAATATGCCACAATGATAATTAAAATATTTACCATAAACTTAAAATCCATTTGCCTGGAACTTGTTACATGTTACTGGATATTCGACCTCTCTATTCCCAACAAAGAATAGGTACAGGATAGTGTCCCAGAGAAAGAATTAAAAAAGATCAAACAAATTTTAAGAAATTAACTACGAAGAGACAGATTTAAGAATAATAGTAAGAAAACAGCAGGCAAGCTAAGTAGGTAAGCCAAGTAAGTTAAATAAATGAAACAAAATAGCAGAATGGATTTGAGGGTGAGGAAAATTAGTGAAACTGAGGAAAGTGATTCAAGGCTGGAGGAAAGTGATTCAAGGCTGAAGAAAAGCTTCACGTTTGGAATTTTGCCTAGGGAATTACTGTACAAGAGGAATTTGAGTGGAGTTAGGTCACAACAGTTGACTGTAACAATTTTATTAAGATGCTTAAAGTTGTTGTATGAATACAAGTAGTACCAAAAAAAGACAGAAAATCTCAATTATCACGAAAAGATGGGGAAATTGTGCAGACTTGCCCTAAGCATTCAATGTTAGTACTTTTGTCACAGCCACAATAGCCTATCTGTAAACACATGTCCTTCTTTAAAAAAGAAGGGATTAGTAGTATACCTCTTTATTCTCCAAGTTATAAAGAAGAAGGAGGAGTTCTTAAAGGAAGCATAAGCAAAGCTTCAAAAAGGAAAACCACAAAAGGAGGGAAGCGGAGGGAAGATTTGACCCTTGCCAGGATGATAGAAAATGCAAGATTATAATAAGGAGAAAAGGAAGAAAAAGAACAGATATACAATTAAGAGCTTAAAAAAGAGATTTGTGACTTTGGCTATTCCTGAAAAGTTCATGCTCTAGGGAGCTACTTGTCCTCCAAAAAAGGTACATTAGAAAAAAAGAACCTATCAAATAAGAATTATGGGTCAAGCATGATGATTTCAGAAAGGCCTGGAGAGACTTACATGAACTGATGCTGAGTAAAATGAGCAGGGCCAGGAGATCATTATATATTTCAACAATACTATATGATGATCAATTCTGATGGACATGTCCCTCTTCAACAATGAGATGAACCAAATCAATTATAATGGAGCAATAATGAATTGAACCAGCTACACCCAGCGAAAGAACTCTGGGAGATGACTATGAACCACTACCTAGAATTCCCAATCCTTCTATTTTTGTCCTCCTGCATTTTTTATTTCCTTCACAGGTTAATTGTACACTATTTGAAAGTCTGATTCTTTTTGTGCGGCAAAATAACTATATGGACATCTATACATATATTGTATTTAACTTATACTCTACATATTTAACATGTATTGGTCAACCTGCCATCTGGGGGAAGGAGTGGGGGGAAGGAGGGGAAAAGGTGGAACAAAAGGTTTTGTAATTGTCAATGCTGAAAAATTACCAAAGCATATATCTTGTAAATAAAAAGCTATAATAAAATAAAATATAAGTATAAAATTTTAAATTAAAAAAAAAAAAAAGAATTATGGGTCGGAGAAGAAAAAAGAAGTAACAGTAGCTGGTGATACCTTGCTCATAGCTAAAGTCCCTCCAACTCTCAAATTCCGCAATTTTGTCATGTTTGATAAAATATAAAAATATTTCAGGAATTGCACACTATTGCATATGTTGCAAAAGTTGTGATGGTAAGGACTGCACTAAGATGAGTTATGGTAGATTATCTCTTAAAGATAGTTAACAAATAGCATAATGATAGAAGCAGCTTAATACTACTGAATACTTCTACAAACACAATGAAAAATTACTTCACTATTTAGTGCAGTAGAAAATGTCAACACCATATTGTCCAATTAAAGTTTTTCCCTTTTAAAAGAAACATGCAGAATGGAATGAAGGTAGGAGAGAGGTATGGGTAAGTATATTTTAAAAATTCTTCATACTCTTCAAAAACTGAAAGCCAAGGCTAAAAGAATAAGGAGATACATGGGTCAAAGTGATGCGATTCAACATCAATCAAAAATTATACTACAGATGCTTTATAAACCATGAAATGAGACACAGAAAGCTCAAAAAAAAGATGTGGAAAATTTCTGGTCATCTATGTGATTGAAAAGTTCAATACAATAAAAGCACAAGTTAGACCAAATCCAAAACATAAACACTTCATACTATTAAAATAAGGAACAAAAAAGAGAGATTGAAAACCTCGTTTTTCTTAAAAAAAAAAAAAAAAAAAAAAAAAAATATATATATATATATATATATATATATATATATATATATATAAAATTCATAATCATTGGCTCTAATACTTCACAGTGTCACGGGAATTATTTGCAAAGCATTTTACTGATTTCCTTTAGGATGTAATTCTAATGCAATATTTTTTGACAAAAGATATCACAATTTTATCACTCAAAAGGCAATACTAGTGACTTTTCCAAATGCAGGCCAATTAAATGGCTACATATTTTATAGAGAGGATTCAAGTTTGCTTTTTTTTTTTTTTAAACCCTTACAAGAAAATATATTGGATGAGGAAGAAAAAGTACATATCAAAAAGTCTAAGGGTCTATCAATCTGATATTGCTTAAACAACCCTCAAAAATACTCTTAACATTTATACTGCCTTTATTCATTATAACAAAGCCTTAGGACTCAGTTCTGTATTCATAAAAAGTCACATACATGAAATATAATTAAAACCAAGGGTAATGAAAATGCTAGTATATTTCATATCCAATAATAATTTCAAAAACATAAAAATTGGGGCACATTCAAGGAATAGTTTAAATTTGCTATGGTATGTGCTACATAGAAAGAATTATTCTTACTCCTGAATGAAACTTAATATGGCTTTCAAATCAAATAAGGAGTCCCTGCAAAACATCATATTAACCACTTGCTGTACATAGCACACATCAAGTTATAATGCTTTACTGAAAAGCACATTAAGTAGCTACTTCATCCCATGGAAACTTTCTCCAATAATATGAAAATTTAATTTAGATTTGTTTAAGTGTAAAATTCTTAACATGACCAAGGAAGAACTTCAATTCTTCTGGAAGCTTTGACACTGAATCCAGAGGATGAATGTGATACTTACAAATATGGTCTTGGATCTCTGGGCAAGACACATCAAATATAAAGCTATCAAAAAAAAAGCTGGGGCTTAGAATTTTGAGAGACTAACTGGCATCCTAAGTCAAGAGAAGAACTTAAAAAGACTAATTTTAATGTATAAAATTGGCAATAAATCCAGAAATAAGTGAAAATTTGTTCAATGGTAAGAAAATATAGTGTTCATTAACTAAAGCCAGGTACAAAAAGGCAAATACTACCTCACTGCAAAAAAAAAACCCCACACAATCAGCACACACAAAAAAATTTTAGAGAAATACTTCTGGAACAAGTATACACACTAGACTAAGCATCAATAACAGGTGTACCCGAAATTAATTAGAACCTAGGAAACAGTTAAGATGCAAAGAGGGAAATAAAAGATCTTCCTTAACTAAACCAAAAAAAAAATATATATATATATATATATATATCACTCACATTTCTCCCTACCTCTATCACTTAATTACCCCCTCTTCCAAATTCATCTCCACTACTCAACTGAAATCCCAAGGTCACTTGCCTTCCTTCTCCAATGAAGGTGATACTTGGCTCACAATTTTTCTCTCCTTCCTGCCCACCTACTATGGTATTTCAATATACATATTAACTCTCCCTCAAACACCTTAACCAATCAGTTGCTCAACATACTCACTTAGCACAATGTACTTTTCCCCACTCCATCTCAGCCATATACTATAATTATAATTTTTATATGTACTTTATATACATTACCATATGTTATATACAGCAAGTTAGCAAAGTGGAGTAATGGACTCAGTCTCTTTTCCCACCTGTAAATTGGGGATAAAAATATCATCTATCTCTCCTACACATGGATCAAATGAAATAATCTATGTAAAGTGCTTTATGAATTTAAGCACTATTATAAATGTTAATTATTATTCAATATTTACCACAACACTATATAAAAAAGGTATTACTGTTATCCCCATTTAACAATTGAAGAAAATTAGGCTGAGAGTAACTAACTTGCCTGGAGTCACGGGGGTCACATATCAAATATCTGAGGCAAGATTCAAACCCTGAATTTTCTGATTCCTAGTCAAGCACTACATTTATTATTATTATGTTATTTTTGAATCCTTTCAATCCTATCCTATTCTCCATGACTCCATTTTGGGTTTTTTAAGCAAAAATAATGGAGCGGTTGGTCATTTCCTTCTTTAACTCATGTTACAAATGAGGAAACTGAGGCAAAATAGGTTAAGTGACTTGCCCAGAATCACACCTAGTAGGTGTCTGAAACTGTTTTGTTTTTTTTTTAAACTCATAAAGATGAGACTTCCTATTCTAAGCTATTGCTCTATGTAACTATTCCTATAATTACTGACACTGGTTTAAGTTTAAGAAACAAAACAACCTAAAGATTCCTTAATCAGTTTAAACAGATACAAATCACTAATGAATAAAGAGTGTGGAAAGAGGGGAAGAAATTTATGAATTTGCAGATTATACTGGGTCCTTCATACAAAGAAAAAAAGTGAACAGTCCCTGACCTCAAGGAACTTATGAGGGAAACAACACATTCACATAATCCTGTGAAAAATATATAAAAGAAATATAAAGTAACCTCATATAACATTATAAGATAACATCTAAAGGTAACAAGAAACATTCATGATGAGATGTAAAGGAAGTTACACATTCTAATAAGTTAGTAAGGAGTGCATTATATCAGGAAAGGATAGACAAAGCAAAGAGTACAGAGATGAGACATAATATGTGTATGTTAGAAATACCTAGGCCAATTCCAGTAGACTATTGAGTGTGTGAAAAGAAATAATATTAAGAGAAGAAAAAAAAAACAGAAAGATAAGGACATAGGTAGTGAAAGATTTCAAAGGTTTCAAAAAAGAAGAATTGATATCTGATCATAGAAGTAACAAAGTTTATTAAGCAAGGGAGTTATATGATCAGGCTTGTACTTTAAGAACTACACATTGGCAGCTGAATGGGAGATAGATAATAATTATAACTTACATTCTCAAAGCACAAACCATTATAATTCCCTGCTATACAGAAACTAACAATTTCAGAAAAGTATTTTTGCAAATCTCATCCTAAAACCTGTCTCAAAATATCAACTTTAACAAACCAAAACATATTTTGTTTTTTAAATACTTTATTTATTTATTATAAAGTATCTAGTATATAAGTGTCCCTTCTTGTACAGTTTCTAAACTGGGCTAACACATAAATAAGATATTAATATATTTATATCCCCTTTAACAGTTAACATTTTTTTATTTTAATCCTTATTCAATTGTTCACTATTTATACAATAAACAATCATGTCCTCATTTTAGAAATAAAGAAACAGAATTCCTCGATCTCTAAAAGAATCATTCCTTTGCTATTTCTTTCAGGAAAAACTGACATGGAGTTGAATGTTTATATAATACTACACTAGCACTGAATTAATAAGGGAAAAGAGAGAGTGGTCCATGTACTTAAATATAGATTTAAATAACAGTCTGGATAGTAAGATGAAAGAAAAAACTAGCAAGAACATAATCCATTTCTTAGAAAAGAATTTTCCAAGACTATATACAGAATTAATATAGCTAATATAAATTTCGTGTAAAAGTTTTTCTGCTTTTTATAGTTAATAGTATATATGTGAATTTATTAAGACTACAGAACTAATGTTATTTTAAATATTGCTTTGCAGAAAACTGAGAAAAAACTTTTTACGGCACATATCTCTGATAAATGCCTCATTTTTCATAAATGTTAAGAAATGAATCAAATTTATAAGAATACATACCATTCCCCAATTGATCAAAGTATAAGAACAGGCAGTTTTCAGACAAAGAAATCAAAGCTATCTATAGTCCTTTTTTAAAAAGCTTTACATCACTATTGGTTACAGAAATGCAAATTAACAATTCTGAGATAGACACCTATCAAGTTTGTAACAGCAATATTTTATGATGAACTGTGAATTGACTTGGACACTCTCAGTAAAACAAAGATCCAAGACAATTCCAAAGGACACATGATGAAAAATGCTATCCAATTCTAGAGAAAAAACTAATGTTATCTGAATAAAGACTAAACAATCTTTTTCCTTCCTTTGTTCTTTCTTTTTTCCATCCTTTCTGGTTCTGTTCAAGTCTTTTTGCACAAAATGACTAATGTGGAAATGCTTTATAAAACTGTACGTGTATAACACATTAGACTGCTTATCATATTAGACGGCAGGAAAGGAGGGGGAAGGAGAATATAATTTTAAACTCAAAACTTTTTAAAAATGCTAAAAATAGTTTTTATATTTAATTGGGGGGAGTGAAATCTTAGTTTAAAATTTTTTAATTATTTTGAAAGATTTCTAATTTTAAAATATGCTGTGAAGGCTCAAAATATTTATAGCATGTAGCGCATATCTATCATTACTAAAAGATCTATTAAAGACTATATTATGAGACTTGACTCTGACTACAATGTACCAGTGCAGAAAGGTTCAAAATAATATTCTTACTTACGTTTCTGTGTCTGAAACTAAAGATTCATTATTGCACACATCATTGAAGGTGTGAAGCTGATTCTGTGATTAGAAAAAAAATAAATATCACTTTAAAATACAATCAGGAATATTTTTCTAGAATTTCTTTTGTTAACAATGATAAGAAATTAAACAATATTAACATTTGGAGCAAAAAAAGATAACATCATTAAAAAAGAAAATAGATGTACACATACATATTCAATTATCCCAATTCAGCACTACAATTTCATTGATTATTTCAATGGAAAAATGTGAGATGCCAAGAGAAACATTTTTAAGTTAAGTAAAATTTTCTATAATATTTTATTCTTGGTTTATCAATAATTAATGTCAAAAACATGTTGCTAATATTAATTTTCTAAAAGAAAAACACCAACATCTTGTTTCAATTCAAAATAACATTTTTAATGAACTTAATCTGAAAATCATCTGAAAATACTTTACCATCTCTCCAATGTTTTTAAAAGAAAGTTATTGGTAAAACTGCCAAGATAATAGATGAAAAAATTTTCAAGGATAAAAAAGTCTATATTCATGAGTATTTAAGTCCACCACAAATCTTATACTAGAAATTCTCTAAGCAAAAAAATGTTTAAGGGAATTAAGTCAACCAAATCCATGTTGGTTCAGATATAATATTCCTATGTTAACCATGTATTTTCAATGTTTCTTAATCATTTATTATTATTTATTGCTTTACTCAATAATAATAATACAGCAAATAGCAGTAAATAAATTATAATAATTTTAAAAGATAAGGACAAAAAAGAATTGAATATATTTCAATTACTTCTAACACAAACAACCCAAAATGTATCCAAACTAAATTGCTAAAAAACACATGCAACTTACTGTTATCTGACTTAGTCCAGCCAACCTCATAGTCAATGTGGGTGACATAAAGTATTTAAATGCAAGATCAAGGCTTTCTTTATCAAAGCATAAGGCTGTATCCAATGGTTCTTTCACTGTGCTCCACATTAAATCAGCCATGTTTCTAGCAGCACTCTGTCTTAAGTCCTGGTCAGAAAGTTTGCATAAATACCTAAAATAATTAGAAAGATAAAATGAAACCTCCCAAAAGCAGCTATGTAGATCAACTCCTTTCTACTTCAATCTTTAAAATATTTAAAGAGAAAAATGGTATATACTTGCTATAAAACACCAGAGTCCTTCAAATTACTTAAAAGTATATATCTAAACAACGTCTACATGACATTTAAGTAATGTCAGAGAAAAGTAAGGAAAACAGGGGGAAAGGGAAAGAGAGGGGGAAAAAAAAAATCACACAAAATATTCAGATTTGTAACCAAAGTGTAAATAAATAATGACAATCTATAAATGAGATATTCCAAAAATGTTTTTTATTATGATATTGATAAGCATAAAGAAATGAAACAACAGTCTTAGATAAGAATATTAAAACAAAATGCAGTAACTTCTTTTATTAAATTAAGATCATTTTTTTCCCACTGCAGCAGAAATAACAACTCAGGAAAATAACAATGGAATAAACCAATTTAATCTATAGATTTTTCAATGTAAAACATGGACTCTTTGGTAACACATTTGAATTAAACTCCCCTCCCCAATTTTTAAAAAATACATCAACTAAGAATTTTATGCATTATGTTTCATTCAATGCTGATGCTTGAGAGCAACTCCTAATAAAAATATGGTAACATAGGCTCTAAAATATAACTTCATTATTTTTACTATAATGTAATTTTGATAAATCCTTAACATTTACATTTCTAATCTGTAAGAGCCAGAGGTGAAAAATCATGAAATAATCAAAGGCTCATCATCTCTAAGTAAAAAAAAAGTTACATTAGTTCTCTGTGTGGGAAGGAAGACAAAACATTCACCTTACTCCTACCCTTTTGCTTTTCCAAAACTAACAGATTTCTGTGTTTAAATAGATATCTAGAAATATATATGAATTTTGTCAATTGGGTATAATATTTAAGGAAGGTTTAAAGTAAATTTCTACCTCATAAAAAGGACAAATATTTATTCTTTTTCTCCCTCACCCCCAATCAAATTATTTGATCAAAAAAAAAAAAACTGCAAAAGCACACTGGGAACCAAAACTAAAAAAAAAAAAAAAAAAAAAAAAAAAAAATGTTCAGAGAATAATGGAATACTAAACTGTTAAAAGGATCATAACATTTAGAGATAGACTAAGAAATGTTCATGGACAATCCTATTAAGAATACAACCTCTTAGAACCAACTAGGTGGCACAGTGCATTTAGCACCAGCCCTGAAGTGAGAAGGACCTGAGTTCAAATGTGGCCTCAGACACTTAACATTTCCTATCTGTGTTACCCTGGGCAAGTCACTTAACCCCAATTGCCTCAGCTAAAAAAAAAAAAAAAAAAAAAAAAAAAAAAAAAAGAATAAAACCTCTTTTTACCAATAAGAAAATGGAGGCCCAGGGAGGTTATTTTAGTACTAAATTAGCTCTAGACAGAAACTACTGTCTAGGAAGAATGAACTGAGCATGGAAAAATCAAAAATATTAGTGGATAAAGTATAGAATATAGAAAAAAGAAAGTTTAAATTCCATCTCTGACAATTCTTCAAATCCCATTTGCAGTCAATAGGAGCCAAGGAAGAAAAAGATGAGTGATCCTAAGCTAGTAATTTCTATATGACTCCATATAATTCAGGCAACTTGTAGGACTTATGTCTAAATCAATGTTTACTAACGTTAAAGTAACAATTAAAAAATATAGGCATTGGAATTTCAAAGTTGGCAAAGACATTCACTTTGACCCTGTGATTCTGGATACTGAAAACTAAGGTACAAAAAGAAATCAAACATGCAATTGCTAACAGATTTTATATTGGCAACTGTATGAAAACAATAAAAATATGGCTCCTTTAGTTGGATTTATAGGAATCTCAGAGCTTATTTGCTGTGAACAGCAGCTGGAGAAAATTTAGTACTCAGGATAGTTGGAATTCAAGTGAGCTGCACAGTGTCTTATAGCTCTGTTCCAACATGAGTCTTAGACAGCTATTATAACAATGGGCCAGAACTTAACTATATTATGCACCAAAGTAAATAAACAATTAATTAAGCCAAAAGAGAAATACGGCATAAACAAGAAAGACTTCCCCCACAATATTACAGGCTACTATGGTCCAAAAAACTTCGAAGTCAAAGAACTTGAATTCAACTCAATAGTGGTATTTAATGTCAGATATGACTTTGAACAAGACTCAGACCAAATTTTAGGATCTCATTTTCTTTATTTCTAAAATTAGGACATTAAACTAAATAACTATGACCTTGTTCTATCTCTAGATCTATGATCCCAACATCCTATACTCACCTTTGGCAGGATATAGCATCCAATGCAAGTTGTGTCTTCTTCATCCAAAGCCCTCCCCACCCTCTTTCACCAAGACAAATGATGTGGGGGTTGAGTGGGAGATAACAACAAAACAGACAAAATAAGATACTAACTTTCCATTAGGAAAAAGTTCCTAAAAGAGGTTCTAGAAAGTGATTTTTAAAAAACTTAGCAACAAAAGCAACATGGAAATGATGTCATCTGAGCCCATAACTCCAAAAAAATTGAGAACTTTCTGGCTCTTAGGTAATAAATATTCATAAGCAATATAAATATTAAATTAAACAAATATATTTTAAGAAAAAACTTACCTGATAACATAGGTCCTAAATGGAATAATATGCTGCATGACAGCAGGTATATGCAGCCATATTCTAATCTATAAGAAAAATAAAAGGTATTACCTTCTATAGAAACAAATAATAAGTGACTACCAACAAATAATCATATAAAACCTGTAATAAAGTGGTCTGCTACTCCTACATAAAACATAATTAAATTATATATTGTACAGGATATGAGAGACAACAAGGCACAATAGAGAGCTAGTCTTAAAATCTGAAGACCTAGATTCAAATCAGAACTTTGGCAAATACATATAAATTGTACACAGATAAGAACAAATCATTTAATCTCTCAGTATTCTAAGCTTAAGCTTCTTAAACTTTTAAGTCATGACCCCACGGAGGGTTGTATAACTGAATGTGAGAGTAATAAAAAAATCCAACAAAAGTAAAAGGCATCAAATATTCTGCCAAGATTTTATTCTTTATGTAAAAATAAACATACCCATGTCATTACTATGCAAATTTGCTTTCATCTTTAATAAATGGTAAAACTTTATGTATGCCAATGTATTGTTTTAAAATAAATTTCTTTGTAATCTATTACCAGTAAATGTTTGATTTATATATCTATTTTATATACCTACATCCCTAGGGTTACATGAAAATTTCTCAGGGTGAAATGAGCAGGACCAGGAAATCGTTGTATACTTCAACAACAATACTATATGATGATCAATTCTGATGGATGTGGCCATTTTCAACAATGAGATGAACCAAATATGTTCCAATAGAGCAGTAATGAACTGAACCAGCTACACCCAGTGAAAGAACTCTGGGAGATGATTATGAACCACTACATAGAATTTCCAATCCCTCTAATTTTGTCCGCCTGCATTTTGGATTTCCTTCACAGGCTAATTATACACTATTTCAAAGTCCAATTCTTTTTGAACAGCAAAACAACTGTTTGGTCATATAAAATATATATTGTATTTATTATATACTCTAACATATTGAACATGTATTGGTCAACCTGCCATGGGGGGTGGGGGGAGGGGAAGGAGGAGGAGGGGAAAAATTAGAACAAAAGGTTTGGCAATTGTCAATGTTGTAAAATTACCCATACAAATATCTGGTAAATAAAAACTATTAAAATAAAATAAAATAAAAATTTCTCAGGTAAAATGAAGTTGCAAGTGGAAAAAGCCCTATTGTAAGCAACACAGTAAGACAAAGAAAGTGGTGTGCCTCACGGAAAATAGGAGATTCTTCATCCTAGAATTCCTTATATTAATGAAATCAAAGGTCCCATTTCAATCCCTCATTATAAAAGATAAAAGATAATATTATTATATGCAGTTATTTATGTTTTTAAAAATCCCACTATTTTACAAACAACTAGTAGTGTGTGTGTTTTGTTTTGTTTTTTTATCAATGCATTGAGATATTACATATGTAAAGAAAGTCCATCCAAATACAAATTCCTCTGGCTCATAATCCTAGCTACAATCCAGCTTTCTAGTCTTATCAAACATTACTTACTTTCCTTTTACAAATGGTTCATCAAAATGATTTTCTGGCTTTTTTCCCCCCACATAGCAATCCATACATAGCCTGTTTATATACATATGTGCAGCCTGACCTCATGCTCAGAAAGAATTCACCCCTCATCTTCGTGTAGTATAATCTCTAGCTTCTTTCAAGCTTCAGTTTAGGTACCTACCACCTTCTACAAGGGATCAAAATCCCAGCCTGAAAATTTGTAATCTCCTCTCTTGCCAAACAAAACTGCACTGGCTGAGTAAGCATTTATAAAAGGTAAGCACTAATGATTAAATCATACATATTGCTAAGTGTTAGTGATTCAAAGAAAAACAAAATCAAGTCCCTACTATTAAAATTTAAGGACAGGAGAGGGAAGGAAATTTAAAATGTACATATATGTATATGTAATGAAGATAGGGAAAAAAAGGCTGAAAAAAAAAAAAAAGACCTTAAGACTTAAGTCTTTTTTTTTTTCCCTCCCTGAGGCTGGGGTTAAGTGACTTGCCCAGGGTCACACAGCTAGGAAGTGTTAAGTGTCTGAGACCAGATTTGAACTCTGGTCCTCCTAAGACTTAAGTCTTAAAGAAAAAAGTGGTTAACAACTAGAGACAAGTGCCACATGAAAGAGGTGTTAATTTACCTAAATGTTAAAGGAAGGCAGAAATTCTAAAGAGATATAGGTTAGGAACAAAAGCATTTCAGGCTTGAGGGAAAACCAATGCATAGGCATGAAGATGAGAAATGAAATACTGTCTGAAGAACAAAAAGTAGATTGTTGCTGGACCAGAAAGGGATACTGTAATAAATGAATGAAAAGATAAAAAGGAACCTAATTGTAAAGAGTTTACAATTTCATCCTGGAAAATAAGGAGTTTACTACTAGAGTTTAAGTTTTACATCCTCTCACTCCCAAGCTCACATCTTTGACTTCATTATTGCTTATTCCCTATATCCAATCAATTGCTAAGACATGTCAATTTCACATTCACATCTTTAAAATATACCATGGATCTGCACACATATATTGTATCTAGGATATATTTTAACACGTTTAACATGTATAAGACTGCCTGCCATTTAGGGGAGGGGGAGAGGGTGGAGGGAGGGAAGGGAAAAGTTGGAACAGTAGTGAGTACAAGGTACAATGTTGTACAAATTACCCATGCATATGTTCTGTCAATAAAAAGCTATAATTAAAAAAGAAAAAAAAAAAGAAAAAAAATTTTTAAAGAAAATATAAATAAAATATACCCCTTCTGTCCAATGATACTAACACAACTCCAGTACAGAGGCTCTCAACATCTCATGCTTGGACTACTGCAAAAGTCTAGTGCTTGGTCTACCTACCAGAAGTCTCTCCCTGTCCCAATCTATCCTCCATTCACTCACCAAAGTGATTTTCCTAAAGCAGTGGTACAACAATGTCAGCTCTTCTAATTACTAAAATCCAGTAACTCCCTATTAACTCTAGGATCAAATACAAAATCCTCTCTTTGGCATTCAAACCTTTCACAATTTCTTATCAAAGCCGCATTCTACTTTTCCAATATTCTTACACCATATAGTCTTTCAATCATTGACAGCAAATGATATTCTGTTGTCCTCTCTAAACATCCTTGTTTGATGCTTTTCTTCCTATATAGCTAAATAAAAAGTTTTCAACTGTTAAATGACATAGTGGGGGTAAGGAGGAGACAGAAAAGGGGTGTGTGTGTGTGTGTGTGTGTGTGTGTGTGTGTGTGTGTGTGTATTTTATACACACACATGTGAGACAGTAACAAAATTTCCAATATGAGAACTAAAATACCAAAAGACTTGCCTAAGTCAGGCATAGTTCAGAAATCCATACTTGTGGAAAATTACTTTGGTAGTTGTGTCAACTAACAAGTTTTTGCCTTTTTGAGTGGCTTACTAGATGCTAGGCATTATTGCTTAACACTGACATGCAAAGAAAGATAAAAATGGTTGCTGACTTCAAACAGTATATATTCTAATGGAAAACAAAAGTGTAAATAGCTAGATATAAATAAACATGGAAGAAAAAACAGATCATTTTAGAAACATATGTGCTTAAAAGAGTAACCTTGGTCTTTTTCTTTGAGGGGGGCTTTCTTGCCTACGTTCTGCAAAAATCACAAACCAGAAAGAACTTAATAACCTAATTAAGCAAGCTAGTATGACCCATCAAAATTTTAAGCCTCTCATTATAAGAACCACATGCAGACCTAATAATCAACTTTCCTTATATGAGAAAATAATGCCACATTGGTCCAACTAATTGCTGCAGAATTGTTTATTGGCTAGGTAACATAAACCGAACACTGATATATAGCTATATTTCAATCAGAAAACTGAAACCTTAAAAAAAAAAAAAAAAAATATGCCCTTTGGAGCAAACTTTCTCTTCTTTCCTGTTCTTCACCTCAAATTACTTAAAATGTTTTACCTCTCTTTCACACAATAAGAGGTAGGTTCTCTCCTTGACAAGGCTAATTCCCCTAACAACCACAAGTAACACATTTCATTACATCTTTTCCAGTAGATCAGTAAAGACTTTACACAATTCTTATTTTTATTTTAGGGGAATAACAATAAAATAGGCATATCACTTGCTTCTCAACTGAAACATGGTAAATTAAAAGTATCTCCTATACTCACTCCTTAAATAGAAGATCTAAGAAGAGTTCTATATAAATAAATAGAAGCTTCAGAAGTCCAAGGTCCTAAAGAGGAGAGTTTCAAAGTTGATGTAATCTTGCTGAAAGAAGAGTTTTTAGAGACAATGAATCAAGTCCAGGAGACAAGTCAGGTAGGAAATAATTATTTTTTGCTTGTGGTATCTGGTACTTGTCATATCTAATAGCCACTAAGTCTGTCTCAGAGAAAACATTCATGACAAAGATACATACTCTGTGAAAATGTTTATTTCATTCCTTAATCCTGAAGTTTTTCTCAATGTTTCTCACTATACTCATCTCTTCCACTTTTGCTGGGTATACAACAGATATCAAAGCATTACACTGACTTAATTTGAAGATTATTAATGAGATTTTTAAATTTCTCTATCTTTTTACCATCTGCAACTAATATTGATGCACACATTGTAATAATGGTCTGCTGACAAGTCTTTGGCATTAATATTACAAAGTAAAATGATTAAAGATCCTATTAACTATGTTATTGTTATCAGGCATAGGGTAAAGCAAATTTCATCAGGCATATTTCCTCTCTAAGTAGTATATGTTCTTTATTTTAAATTTATTTCAAAAAAAATTTTTTTTTTATTAAGCTGTTACTATATGCTGTATACTCAGGACAAAAACATAAGCAAGCAAGTCATTTCCTGCCTTCAAAATGCTTATATTTCAAGAGGCCAAAATATAGTTTTAGAGATAATGAACTCACAAGCATAAGTGCATGTATACAGAGGACCAAGAGGTGGTATAAAAGCCTGGTACAAGGCAAGATGAGGAAAAAGCACACCCATCAGATCCAACAGACTCATGGATGGAATCTAAGGTTGAGACAGAAAGAAAGGTAGGAAAAGATAGCTAGCATGATAGCCAAAGTGTAGACAGCACGTTGAAAAGACTATCAGAAATTTTGTTGCCACTTCCTTCTAATTCGAGTTACTATTACAAAGTCAATACTAATATGAATCTATTCCTCAGCAGTATGTTTCCCTTAGTCACTACATAGGAATCTCATGCAGAAAATACCAACAACCAAATTAAAGCTTATAGATAAATAAAAATGGTATAATTGCTGGCTAACTTTCTCCTTTTCTATCACAGTTCCACTGTGACCATAAATGCTGAAATAAAAAATGAAAACCAATTCATGACTTTTGTCACTAAGGTCACAAAGCAATATGGACAAAGGTAGTAGAAATAGCCAAAAGGAAGATTTCTGAAGGGTACTAAGTGAATTGTCAACTTCTAGATCAATGTCATAAAACAGATCTTTTATGTCAACCTTTTATACTATAACAACTACTTGAGAATCATATCTACAAAATAATATTAGCATTTCATTAATATGAAAGATAAAAAAGCCTAATGAACATAAAATAGAAAATGAACAGTTATATTGTTTGTGACAATCTCATATGTTTGGCAGAAAAACAATTAAATAGGTTTATAAATTTAAAATTCATTTCATATATATTCTTTCATTTGACCCTCATAAAAAAACCTGTGTCAGAAGTGGTTTATTATTATCCCCCCTTTTTATTAAGGAAGACATTGATTTCAAGTCATCCCAAATGGAAAGAAAAAAAAAAACTTCCCAAGTATATAGTTTATGAACAAAAGACTTCAGATTTGAATTTAGGTCTTTTGACTCCAGGATTAATACACCATCAATCAACCAAAATTATTTAAAGAACCTTCAATGTGCCAGCCACTATATTATTCTAGAATCAAACAACTCTTATTCACAATACTCTAATAAAGAAGACAAGAAACTACAGAATATGTATAGTATAAATATAAAATTAATGGAAACAAATATATGCCCACAGTTAATGCAAGACAGTTTGGGAGGGAGGACATTAGCAGATGAAAGGTATTAGAAAAAGTCTTTACATGGAATATGATGCTTGATCTGTTTCTTAAAGAGGACTGCTTGTAGTAGACATAAGAAGATAGTTTGGCTAGACTACAGAGAATGGAAAGGGACATGATATATAATGAAGTTAAAAAGCTAAACTTCATCCAAGCAATGCAGTGCTTTAAAGACTGAAATATGAGTTCATATTTACTCAGTGAAAAGGATGAACAGAGAGAAGGGTAGTTTGAATGTATTACAAAATAGGGGAGGGAGCTTTAACTATCCTATAAGGCTGGAAAGAGAGCTCAGGTTATAAATGGACTTAAAAGCTAAACAGAAATTTCTATTTCATCCTAAAGGAAATAAGAAGATTGTGATCAACAGGAAAAGAACAGGATCAAATCCATGCATAAGGAAAGTCACTTTGACAGCAATGTGTAGGTTGGACTAGTATGAAGAAAACTTGGAATTGAGGGGACCAAGAGACTATTGCAAAAATCTAGCAAAAGGTGATAAGCCCTAAACTAAGGTAGTAGCATTATGAGTATGGAGAAAGATTTGGAAGACATTATTTCCTATTGTTCATTCTTTTAAAAATCTATAGCTAAAACAAAATCATAGATAAGTTTGTGGAAGAACCATTTCACAAATAATTTATGAATAAAGTTGCTAATTTTCTACAGACTTTGCAAAGCATAAAAAAGCAAGTGGTTTCATTCATGAAACTCTTTGATTTAAGTATAAAAACACATACTTAATCAACAAAGCATAATACAGAAGAGACATGGGGATAAAATAGTTAATATTTTAAAATATATACCAGTTACATATGAATTCTTAATTAATTCTAAAGGTTTTAAATTGCAATGGTTAATGACATTTTGTCATTTTATTTTTCCTTTTTTTTGGGGGGGAGAAGGGGGGGAGGAATATATGGGAGCAGAATATGGGGAGTGATTCCTAGCTATTTGGCCTTGTATCCTGGTCTTGATGGAATTACTGGCTTCAGACTCAGCCTGATTAACAGACTCCAATTAGTTATAAGCAAAAAACAGGTCCCTATTCTTATTTCTAAGAATATCTGTTTCTAGCAATAAGGTGACAAATTTAACAATAAAACTGTGTACATACAACTTATAAAAATTTGTTTATAATGAGAGTATAAGAAAATCAAAGGATGACTGAAAAAAAAAGGCAACTAACAAATATTCTTTAAGAAAATATTATGTGCCAAGATTTTAAGCTGGATTCTAGAGAGAAAGAATGAAACAAGCCTACTTTCAAAAACTTTAATGGGAAGTTATATGGAAGAAAGAAGACACTTATTATACTATATGCAAAATAAATTAGTTTTACAGGTACACACTATGTGTATATATAGATATCAATGTAAAGAGATGTAGATGTGGTTTTTGGAGAAGGAGAACATTAACAATAGGAGGGGTGGTGGTAGACAGGCTTTATGTAGAACTTGAGAGGTGAACTGCACAGATTCTATGAGACAAAGATGAAAAAGAAAGAGTCCATGAATGGGGGATAACCAATACAAAGATCCAGAAACTGGAGATAAATTATCATGTGAAAAGAATGCAGGACAAGAAATAATATGTAATGATGTTGTAAAGTAGTATATAATGAAGGTTGTTGTTCAATCAAGTCAAGAAGCACTGAAGAGGAGTTTATATATCATCCTAAAGGAAATTCATGAAGCAATTGGAGTTTATTGTGCAGAAGGGCAAAATAATCATATCTCCACTTAAGGAAAATTACCTTCTTCAACTATATGGAAAATGGACTAAAATGGGCAAAGATATGAATGGGACTAGAATGGGAAATCAATTAAGAGGCCATGGCAACAGTCAAAGAGGGCAGGGACTATATTGCTTGGTTTAGTGGCTTTATTTCTATTTGAGACTGACAGCAATAGTTTCTGAATGATAAATAAATTACTAACCTAAGTTAGTAGCTGATCTGAAAAGGAAGAAGTGTTAAATGTTAAGAGATGTTACACAAGGAAAAATGGTACAATTTGCCAACTTGGACTCATTATAAATGTGGACTGAGGGAGAGTAAAGAAACAAGTTAAAACTAAGGTTACAAATTTGCAAGCCTGGAAAAATGATATCTTCAATGGAAATAAAGAAATCCAGAAGAGGGGTGGCTTTAGGAATAAAAAATAAATGCACTGTGGTTTAGGTTTAAAATTTGAGATATTCCAGGACATCAAATTTGATACTCTCAAGGATTAGTTATTTATCTGTGAGTGTCAATGAGGAGGGCAGGTTGGGATAGGATATACAGATTTCTGTATAGGTGTGTGTCTCAAAAGCTTCAGATAGAATTGCTTTTGAAAGGCACATTGATGAATGATCAAATGACATGAACACAGAAGCAATTAGCTGGTAAAGTGGATAAAAGAACTAAAACTAAAATTAGGAAACTGAAATTAGACATCCAGTCTCAGACATTCATTAGCTCTATTTATCTTGGTTTTCCTCATCTGGAAAGTGAAAACTGTAACATCTAACCTCTAAATTTGTCGTGGGAACAAAATAGTATTTATAAAGTGCTTCACAACTATTTATGTGATATATAAATGTTATTTACTATTCTTACTATTAACTTTTTTAGAGGAAGAAATCAAGATATCAGTCAAGGCCCATGTGGTTCTACTTGCTATGATTTTTTTTTAAAAGACCAATTCTAAACTTGCTTCTTTGTAGGTCTACCCATTGCTCCTCATTTTGTTCTCTTAGCCCAAAGAGAACAATTCTAATCAGTTATTTACATGATATCCCTGCAAATTCTTAAGTGGGGCATTTTGCTGAGTCTCATCTTCTTCAGGATAAATATCCCCAATTGTTTTAACAGATTCTCATATAATAGATACATGATAACTTTCACCATCCTGATTGCCCTAACTTACTCATGTCCTTCTCAAAACGTGGGACCCAGACCTGAACAAAATATTCTCTTTAAAAGATCTTACTAGAAAGACAGCTAGATAGTTCAGTGAATAAAGCATCAGCCCAGAAGTAAGGAGGACCTCAGTCTAATTCTGGCCTCAGACACAATATTAGCAGTGTGACTCTGGGCAATCTTACTAAGAACAGAGGGAATATTGCCCTCTTGTTCCTTTTAAATAGTCCATGTTTACACCAAGTTTTTTTTAGCTTCCACATTATGTAGCTAGTTCATGTTAAACTTGAAGTTCAACACCCAGATGTTTTTGAGTCAAATAAAAAATTTGATTTTTTAACCTACAAAAATTGTTGTTTACCCCTCCTATCAATTAACCAATAAAACATAAACTATTTTATTCATCAATTAACTTATAAGTTTCTTTAAGGAATTTCATTTTATTTAAATAGTATTTAATTTTTCCAAATATGTGCAAAGACAGTTTTCAACATTCACCTTTGCAAAACCTTGAGTTCCAAATTTTTCTCCTTTCCCCCCTCCCCGAAGACAGCAAGTAATCCAGATATAGGTTAAACATGTGCAATTCTTCTAAATACATTTCCATATTCATCAGGCTGCACAAGAAAAATTAAATCAAAAAAGAAAAAAAACCCAAGCAAATAACAAAAATGTGTAAATAGTGTGCTTTGTTCCACAATCGTCTCTATAGGTCTCTCTCTCTCTGGATACAAATGGCACTTTCTATCACAAGTCTATTAGAATTGGAAGGCATTTCCTCTTTGCATCATAATACCCAACATAAGTTTTCTTTTGCAAGAAAACATCAGATAACAATTTGTTACTTTCCTGAAAGGTCTAGTTTCAGACTTACCCAATCTTTTGAACATTTGGAGTATTTCTACTCTGTTCTATAGTCACAGCTATAACCATAAGAGTACATCCCAGAGAAATCCTGCATTTTGCTTCAAAAGTAATAGAATTTGCCTCTTTGATAGTCTAGGTTTCATATGCTATTTAAAAAAAAATAAAAACAAAAAAACAAAAAAACAAAACAAAACAAACAAAAAAAAAAAAACCCTTACTTTATAAAAGTGAAATGGAGGAAGACTACATACATTTTGAATAGAGTCTGGGGAGATATGGATATTTAAAACTATTTCTGAAAGCTGCTCTTAAAAAAAACCATCTTGCCATCATTAAACTTCAAAATATAGCTTAAGAAAGCAAGCCAACAGGTTTCAAAGTTCAAATATCAATGTTTGATATTCACTTGCTCACAACTAAGAGTACATCTTATAAATTACAAAACATTCAAAGAATATAATCTTTATAAGCCTGAATTAACTATAAAGATTAATCCAGGAGAAAATTTAAATTTTTTAACATTTCATCTCAGCTCTAATAACTCAGAAAAATTAAACTCATGGTCAATTCCATCAGTACTAGAGTGTGTGTGTGTGTGTGTGTGTGTGTGAGAGAGAGAGAGAGAGAGAGAGAGAGAGAGAGAGAGAGAGAGAGAGAGAGAGAGAGAAAGAGAGAGTGAGAGAGAGTGTGTGTGTGTGTAACAGACATACAAGGAAATTGGTTGAAATAATTCATCCCTTCTTATACAAATTTCTCATTCTGAAATACATTTTGATGTTTGAAGGAGTGAAATAAGTCCATATGATACTCACATTAGATACAACTGTAATAAATGCATGTGCTATGAGAAACGGCAAAGTTTCAGGAGTTCCATATTCAAAGCAATCCTTCATGAGGGAAAGGCCATTTTTTCCACAAAACAAACAAACATAACGAAGCAAGTGCAATGGTACTTCTACATCCTAGAAAATACAAGAACATACATAATCATTTGAAAGTCATAAAATTAAATTCTTGCAGTCAATACTTCTAAACACATCCTATCTTAATATAAAAAATTCAAATATATATCTAACAAAGGACTTAAATGTCAAAAATTTTAAAATAAAAAATGCACACTACTTACATTCATATCACAGAACGCCCCTAATATATTGCTTTCTTGAGCTGAAATATCCTGATAAAAAAGAAAATATAATTAGCTCACATATACTAATAGACAGGGGGGAGGGGTGGAGTGTTAAGACAAATTAGAAGATACAATATCCAATTTTTTTAAAACACTATTTTAAGATCAGCAGTTCTAAAAATAAATTATCTACCATGTTTTACTTTCTTCTATTTGTATAAATGTATGATTACATAATCAAAATACACATTTATGAATGTTATAAAGATTCTTACCTATTTCTCTTTTAAAAAAATCCCAAAACTGTCTCATTTTTATTAACCATACATGAAAACCTGCCTAAAAAATTAAATGAACATACTTAATTAACCCTTTTGTACTGACAGTATCTGAGCTATCATTTGAACAAAATTCTTCTATGTAAAGATAGCTTAGCTAAGAAACAGATTTCAGGTAAATATAAAGAAAAACCTTCTAAATTGCATTTGCAAGATAGAACAGACTACTTTGCGTAAGCACTAAAGTTTGCCTTCAATTCAAATATTCAAGTGGAACTGATAATATGTTTAACTATTGTAGAAAGGAATCCCATGCAAGTACCAACTAGACTGGATGATTTTAAGGTCCTTTTTAAATAAGATTCTATGATTTTATCTAAAAGCATAAGACAGACGCTTAATCATCCAGAATTTGTTTGCTCCTCTCTATCTGTTGTAATAAATAATAAGCAAGTGGCAGATAAGATAATTCAAGTTTGAACAGAAAAGTTTTGGACTGCTAGAGGCAAATTTAATAGCAGAATCTATACATGACACTTAACTGATATAAAGAGAACTCTCTACCCTTTTATACGCAGAAATACCCACACTAGTAAACTAGTAACTAATAAAAAGAGAATTATATAAAAGTTTAGCAATCTGGAACTACTTACTTTACAGTAAACAATAACCCCCAAAAGTCTTGATGGCATTACAGAACAATAAAAAACAATTGGGGAGGGGAATGTGATCCTAATGATGACCTCCCAAGTCTTCAAGAAAACAGGTACCCAATGTGGGTAAGCACTAAGATGACTGAAATACAAAGTTTAAATAAGTTCCCAATTTCTTCACAGAAATAATAGTCTAACAGAGGGACATGACACATCAAAAGTAACCATAAAGCAAAATACAAGATAGATGTGTAAATAAAAATGGAATTTCCATGCTTAAGTAGGAAAATCTCTTGGCTTAGGGGAAAATAATGGTTCAAAATGCCCAAAATCCTAGTTAGCTAAAATTATTATTGTACTATATGCTGTTATTCAGTGGTGCTATCACATTTTTGTTCTGGGGAAGAAAAATTTGTTCCTACAATCAATCTACTTTTCCATTGTATTTTCAATAGTTCAATTTCTGTTCAACAAACATGTATATATTCCTATTAAAATTTTTAATGTTTGCATCTATATCAGGCAATAAATTCCTTGCTGCTGGCAGCATACCTATTTCTAGCAAGGCTGAGCTCTTCTAAATCACTTTCCAAACTGCTGTTATCTGAGATATTAGATAAACAGTATGTGTTAGTACACAGATGCTGTTACATCTACTATGGCTATGCATAAGATTTCTGTGCTTAATTAATGTTTCTAGAATCTATTACTAATAGCTGAGAGTACTTAATAAGAAAGACGTTACTAAATTATGATTTCAAATAACAGCACATTCAAAAAAAAAAAGAGAGAGAAAAATAGAAAAAGAAGAAAAAAAAGAAAAAAAGTCTAGATTCCTAAGTGAAAGCCTCTCCTTAGAAACTCTTTCCCCTACCCTCTGCCTCAACTTTTTGCTTTTACTTTTAAAAAATTTCTTTCTATAAGCCTGGATACCTTCAGACAATTTAAGAAATATGACCAGGCATTAAAAATAACATATAAAATTTTGTTCCAAAACTTGGTGTTCAGACTTAAGCAAACTACTCAGTTTGAAACTAATAGGTCTTCTAAGATTTTTAATTCTAGATATTTTTTAATAATTAAATACCTAAAAGCCCTAAAGACCTAAAGATTTCTTTATCAAATCATACAAAATACTAATTTTTGGCAGGTGGGGAATTAGAAATACAGAGTTATGCTCTGTCAAAACTCTGTCAAAACTCATTTCAACTTGTAGAACTACAAATAAAGTTTTTATTCAAGCAAAACATGCACTATGAATAAGATTATGAGTAACTGAAAATGAAGCGTAAAAATTCACAATAAACCTACATTATATAAAAATGTATCACAAAATGAAATCATTCATTTAAGTAGCATTTATATACTGTTTTAAAGCACGCAGAGCACTTTATAATAAGTTACCACATTTAACCCTCACAATAACCCTGTGAGGTAAGAGCTATTATTATAATATTCATTTTACAGATGAGGAAACTGAAACTGAGAAAAGTTAAGTGACTCGTGCAGAGTCACACAGTTAAATAATCTGAAGCAGGAGTTTGAAGCTGTCTTTCTGACTCCAAATACAGCACTATGTCATCTAGCTGCAACATGGAAGTTAGTATACCAAAAATTACTGGAACAAGTATGAACAGCACTTCTTTGCTCAACAAGAATCATCAAAACATCAGAATAATTACAAAATTCTAATTAGTAGTATTTGCATTAACATGCAATTATAGACTTGTAATTAAAAAATAATAGCATACATTTTCATATTACTATAGCAATACAATAAAACATAAAGGCAATTAATATTAAGGACAAATGAGATTATAGCATGATAAATTAAAACCATCTATTTTATCCTTCATCTTGCAGATAAGATATCTGAGAACCCCAGAAGGTATTATTTACTTGACATCAAAGCCAGGTTCTCTGAGTCCAAATCTAGGGCATAGTTCTAGCCAACCATTTTTTCCTGTCCTGCCACAAGGAGTCCTGCTGTACTATAAAATATTTCTTTTCTTTATTTGAAGAAAAGAATAATTAAGAGGCAACAAACAAGAAAAATATGATCATGAAACAAGAATAATTGGGGATGTCAGGCTAATGAATTTCTCCCAATTTCCCTGACAAAGCAGTATCATGATTATATTTACTAAATAACAATGATGGTGGCATCTAAAATTAAACTTTACCTTAGATCACTCAAAAACAAACTGATAAAAATTAAGAACTAGATCTAAATACTATCAAACATAATATAAAATTCAATATAAGGATTTCTAATTGGTCTTTGCCCATTATCAATTGTACTCAAAACAAAATATTTTACTTATTATAAAACATCCCATGACATGAACTCAACATATTATTTCAGTGAGGCACCAGAGTACAAAATCTGTATATATTTAGATTTGATTCTCACAACAAATTTATGAAAATAGAGAAGTTCTTACTAGAGCATACAATCACATCCATATTAAGGGACTTTTTACAAATACTAATGCTTCCATTGTTAACAAAAAAACATTAGAAAGGGGTCTTTGAGGAGATTTAATATTGGTTGAATCTCTAAAATTTTACTATATGGAAGATTCTGATCAAAGTAGATTTTTTAAATTGATATTAATGAGATAAATCTTTTGTTTCCCTAGAATAACATTCATTCCCTCTTCTCCTCCCAGTCAATTTGTACTCATCTTTTAAAGAACTGAAAAGTTATAGCGCTATGAACCTCGGCATCAGTGATGACCTTTTTCATTTTGGGACCTGATCTTCCCCCCCCCTCAACTAACTCTCTAACACACTTATTAAATATTGTATTTTAATTCCGTAAAGGCAGGAACCATGTCTTAAATTTTCTCTTCTCCCTGAAAATCGAGAATGGTCTGTACACACAATAATGTTTGATAACTGAATGAAAATGGAGGGGAGACTATATATCAAAAATATTTTTTGAAATTTTTTTAAAAAATAAATCCCTACTGACCTGTCAGGAACCTTTCAAAAGGAATTAGAATAAAGAGTCTTAGAGGTTAGGAAATTAAACAAAACTTGGAAAGGCAACCTGACAAAATGATCTGGACTCAAAGACAGAAAGACCCAAGATCCAGTTGCACTTTTGACACAACTCAGGCTATATGACTCTAAACAAGCTATTTAACCTCTCAATGCCCAAGGCAATAATATAACATTAAAAATTCCAGATCAAGGGCTTGTATTTGCTCATCAAAATCCCTGTACCCAAGGGATCACTAGTCCAACCAATAAAAACACGTTCATATAATTTTTCAGAGACATTGATTTTCTAGACCAAAAGTATCATACTCAAATAGAAAGGAATCATCTACTATACATTAACTTAGAAAACCACATATTAGCATTATCTATGTTGAACTGTATTTTAATTTATTTTGTTAACTGTTTCTCAATTACATTTTAGTCTATTTTAGGAAGCACTCAATACACTTGGGTTCCAGATTTCAGCCCAGGAGTCAGTAATTTTGACACTTCTGCCTAACCTACAAAGAGTAAACTGCTATTAAATATAGCACTATTAAAATACTAGAGTTATCATGGGCAAATACATTTTTCCAATTTTCTTGATATAAATCATAATCACAACAGATTAGAATTAGAAGTTATCTTAGAGATAACTAGCATTAAATAATTAACCCAACAATAAAAATCAGATTATGGTCATAAAAAACTTGGGATTCCAGAGAATAATGAAACATCTCTTTCTACTCAGTAGAAAAACAGGAATTATTATTACATCTAATAATAATTATATTATTATAATCAGTCATTACTATGTGAGGTTTTGCTTGCCTTTTTTAAAATATGAAATTTGAGTTTTTTTCCAATCAGAAAAAGAGAAATAAGTAGAGTATGAAACCAAAAAGCACCAATAAAACTTCTTAAAATAAAATAATTTTTTAAAAAAATAAATTACCCAGCTAATTAATGACAAAGGAAGACTCTCCTCATTTAAAAAAGTGTTACTGTTTCTCCTGAATACTCTTTTCTCTCTAGGTTCTCAGAATACCACTCTCTCCAGTTCTTCCTCCCTTTGACAGCTATTTCTCAGTTTGGATCTTCATAGAGGTCACATCTGCTAATCTAGGGAGTTGTGGGCCCTCTTCTTTTATCCCTCTATTCTATTATTTCACATAGTTATCTTATCAGCTATCAGATACTCAATGAGCACCTGTAAATAATTCTCCAATCTACATAGTTAGCCCTAACTTCTATAATAATCTTCAGTCTTTGGAGGGAGAAAAATAATGAATTTCATTTGGGACATGTTGAGTTTATGATGTTTACAGAATATCTAGTCGAGATGTTTAACAGACAGTTGAAATCTTCCAAATCTGTCCCCCAAATTCCTAATTTCAACTACCTTTTAACTAAGTTACTTGCAATAATATCAAGCTCTCAAATTCCTTCCCATTCACCTAAAATAATTATATAAATCAATCAGCTTTTATTAAGCACCTAATAAATGTCATATATTATCCTAATTTCCAGGGACATAAAAAATAAAACAATTCCTACTCCCAAGGAGCTTACATTCTTAAGAGACAAGGATGTATATAAATGTATTATAGATCACAAATACAAAGTGAATAGCTACAATTATACAAAAGTAGTTAAATATAAGGTAATTTGGAGGGAAGGCAAAATCAGTTGAGGAGTATAAGAAGAATATTGAGGGAGAAGGTGGTGCTTGAACTGATTCTAAAAGGAAAAGAGGTAATTGTCTGAAGATAAGGGAGTAAATTAGAGATATGTGGGATAATCAATATGAAGGCAAGGGGGAAAAAAAGTCCTAAATGAACAGAGATAGGTTAATTTAGCTGAATTTCAGAATGCTAAAAGGCAGATCCACTAAGATCAGAAAAACACTTGGGGCCAAGTAGGGTTTTAAAAGCCTAGAAGCCTTTATTTCTATTTCTTATCTTAGAGGCAATAGAAAGACTTACAGAGTTGTTTGAGTAGAGGAGCAACTTTGATCTCATTTAAGTAAAATAACTTGGTAGCATTGTGAAAGCTGGACTGGAGTGGTAAGTCTTAATGAAAAAGGATCAACTAAAAGAATGTTCTAGTAATTGAGATGAAATGGGGTAATGGCTTATAAACTAAGGGGATAGTCATGTTGATGGAATGAAAGAATTGGGAGCAAAAGATCTTGTAGAAGTAAAAATATCAAGACTTTAGAGAGTTTGTAGGGAGGAGATTATGGAAAATAATTACAATAAATTCCATGGTCATCACCACCAAACAGGACAATAGAAGAATCTCCAAGTTTTTAGCAATGAAATTAAGTACCAAAAAAAAAATAATAATAATAATAATAATTTTAAAAATTAAAATCTACAATTACATTGTCATTTACTATTAGTAGTTTGTGAATCAAAACATATATAAAAGTCAAATCAATTCCTCTGCTTATAAACATCAGGAATGCCCACTATAACCAACCACTTTTTACCTCATATACTTGGTAAAACGCATTCATTCAAAGACTTCAAGTCACATAAAAGAGACTAATCTGTATTAATTCTTATCAGAGAACATATCAGTAACTGAAACTATTTTAAATAAAATTTAAATAATCCAAAAATTAACAAGAAACTAATGATTCTTGGCTACATAACCATCACATAAATATAAAAATATATTTCACCAACTCACTCATGTCTGGTGAGAACCTTTGCTGCCAAAAGAAATCTTCTAGGCTAAGAACCTAAATTTCCTGAAGAACTCCTAAAAATGCTCCAAATGATAAGTATTCAGTAGACATCACTGTCTCCTGAAACTCATGTTTTGAAAAGGCTAGTTATTACCTTTACAAAAGAAAAAAGATAAAATTTTGTAATATATTATTTTTATCTTGAAATTGGTATTTCCAAATTCAACATATTACTGTCTAATAATAGGGTTCAAAAAATTATTCTCAAAGTTCAATATGATTCTCAAAACAATAGAAATATTTAAAAACAAGAAGGTAAAACAATCAACAACAGCATATGTATATCAAAGAAAAAGTAATGAAATCACTATAAGTGAACAAGTTTCTATGTATAGTCCCATAATAAACAATGGATATCATTATTTTTTTTTAATTTCAACTCAAAAAAATTTCATCTTAAAGGCAGTATTTCAAATACTGCAGAACAAGAACAAAACCACCAGTGGAGCATAATTAAGTGGTTATCTTGTGTGAAAATAATGATCTCGATAATTTTTACATACATATTCTATACATTTTCCTTTCACAATTCTCAGATTTGTTTAGCATATATTAAAAAAATTATAATGTGGACCTTAAATATTTTACTATTATGACTTCTCCAAGAAATTAGCAAAATATTAAAAAAAAAATACCTCTATTGTAGGATGAGTGTTATGCTTGTAAGCAGTATATAAGGGAAACTGAATCTGAAAGATTTTTGCCACACATAGCAAGAGTTTTTCCTTCTCATCTGTACTCCATAAATTAAAAGGATCAGAACTCTTCGTAGACTCCTCCTCCGTCAGGCTACAAATCCTTGTAGAGTCTAATTTTTTCTCTGATTTTTGTCTTTCTATATTTTCTTCTTCATGAGACTCTCTTTCTACATTCAATGGCTCCTCAGCTTGATTATTCTGATCTTGCCATGTTGAATCTATGTTAATAGTGCAATGTTTACAGAGCTGGTCCCGAAGCGCTTGAACTTGGGCAATCACTAAGTTAATGAGAGCACATACTACTTGGTTAAAAATCTCCAAGTGCTTATACTCCTTAAAGCAGCATAGACATTGCCTGAAAAAGAGAAATCAAAAAATATGTTTGTTTCCATGAATAATTATTGGTTTTAATTAAATCATAAATATATAGAAAAAAGTACTCAGAAAAAAAGTAAAAGGCTCTTTTTTAAATCAGTTTCCTTAGTTAAATAACTAAGAAAAACATACAAAATTTAACAAACTTTGGTAAGCACTTAATGTCTATTAAGCAGCAAGGAGACAACAAAGTAAAAAATCCTGACCAGAGACAACAAAAATAAAAAACATTTAAAAGGTACCAATTGCTTAAAGGATTTGGTGAAGATTTTTAAGTAGACTTTTTATTTAAGGCTTCATTTATTTAAGATTCAACCAGAAATGCCACCAAAATAACAATATAAAATGGACTGTGTTAAACAATAAAATTCCAACAAAGTGCAAGACAAATAATACATTTCCACATCCTGTTAAGGCCTGCCTTCTCAAAAAAAAAAAAAAAAATTTTTAAGAGGGTGAAATAAACTTGGGAGAAAAAATAAATACAATGGATGAAAGAATTGGTTTCCAAAAGAAAATACAACAAAGATACTAAAACCATCAAGAGGAAATTTATGAGGGATGAGTTCAGATGTTATACTTAAGTTCAAAAATCTAACTAACAAGCCCAAAAAGAGAATGTGATTAGAAAACAGTTTTTGTAAAAATAATCTCAGTATTTAGGTGATGGGGCATCAAAAGAACTAACCACACTATTGGTTATACATACAAAAATTTAAGAGCAACAAGTAGAGTTCTATCTTATAAAATAAGACTTTCTATTGTACAGCAGACATACTAGTAGCAATGGCCATAGGCCTAACTCAATAACCTTTTTTACTTTTACTGGTAATACTTATCCAACTTAACTGGCATAAATAAATAGAATAATCCCATGAGTACCATCAGCTAAAGACAAACCATACATTTATTAAAAACAGCAAGAATAGGGTACTACTAACAATAATAACCATAAAAATGAAGATCACATTTTTTTGACCTATTTGTTTCCTATGAAATACACAGGCTCTTTACTGTGAAATACAGCCTCAATAAGCCTAGCAATCAATTATGATACTGAGAAATAAATACAAATCTCAAGCATAGAATGTTCAATGATGCAACTTCAAACATAAAAAGATTTTTTAATAAAAACTGTTTTAGTTAAGTTTGTTTTTAATGTAGGCAATGCAGATATTCCAAGTACCTATGATACTTCAGCTCATTCCATTTTCACAATTATCCTCAAATAATGTTTATTGCCATGAAAATGAAAGTCCCAAAGTTTACTACAGAATACAGAACAGAATTCTTCCAATTTTTTGATCACTCACACTTCTCAGTAATAAACTAGCATTATCCCCTCCTAAGTATGTGTGTATGTTTACATATATGCACCTAAATGACAGTGAAATTCACTAACTAACCCAAACCAGAAATGGAGGGTGGGAGGGGTGGAGGGAAGGGCAGAAGTATGATTGGATAGGAAAGTGAAAGAGTGAAAATGGAGTCTCACTCACCAGTCACAGTCCTGAAATACCAGGGTTACCAATCAAGAGGAGATAGTTTTCAGTCAAGAAGTGATCTGAGGAACAAGGAGTGGATATAGCGGTGGTAGAGGGAATAATTTTCCCAACAGTACCTTTACAGAGGTGGTGAATGCCCAAATAGCACTTCCATTATAACTGACCTTAGGGGCACAGATCAGAGGCAAAATGGATGAAAAGCAGGTGTGAGTGTGTTAGACCCATTTGTTTGCCTCAGTTTCTTCACCTGAAATATGAGCTGGAGAAAGAAATAGCAAAACAGGTCTTTGCCAAGAAAATCCCAAATGGGATTACAAAGAGTTTGATATGATTGAAAAATGACAATACTAGTACAATCCACTCTTTTTATATATGAGAAAACCAAGGTTCTTTTTATACACAAGAAAACTAAGACCTAAAGGATTTAAGTGAAATGACTTACCCAAGATCCTGCCATATGAACCCAGACCCGTTAACTTCAAGACAATATTCTTTCTATTTTATCACAACACTGAGAACAAATCACTTCAGAAGATGCTAAATGTCATATCAAAGTATTGGAGAGGTCCCTACATTGTTAACTAGTCTTAAGTTGAAAAATACAACCTCCTTTTTTGCAAGATCTCAAGTCTCTGGTAGTTTCCACTATTTAATTCCTATCTTTGACAGAAAAAAAAAAATCTATGAGGCAATTTTTATCAAAAATACTTTTAAAAGAAAACTAAAACTTAAATGTCACAAAAGCACCATTTCACAAAGTTTTTCCAAGTTCTTTAATAATACTTAACACTGGAATTAGACAATTGGGATTTATGCCAGGAATTCAGGGATAGTTTAACTGAAAACTATTAACATAACCAATTTTATCAATGCATGATTTTGTAATAAGCTAAAGCTAGAAGGTAATGAATGATGATGAAAAAGTAAAAGGATGTCCAATATCACCAATACCACTCAATACTGTATTAGAAATGAAAGCAATTGAAATAAGAAAAGAAAAAGAAATTGAAGAAATCAGAATGAGCAATGAGGTAAAAAACTATCTCTTTTTTGCAGATGATATGATGATATGCTTGAAAAGTCCTAGACATTCAATTAAAGGAATAAGTAAAATAATTAATAATTTTAGCAAAGTAGCAGGATATAAATAAAATGACATAAATCATAAGCACTTCTATGTATTACTAACAAAACCTTACAAGAGATACTCCCTTTAAAATAGCTGTAGAAAGCACAAAATAACTTGAAGTATACCAACCCCAAACAAACTCAGGAACTATTATAATTACAAAACTATTCTTATGCAAATAAAGTCAAATTTAAACAACTGGAGAAATAGTGTTTACAGGTGGACAGAGCCAATACAAAAATGGCAATCATAATTAAGTATAGTGACAAATGTACTTAAAGTTCAATGTCAACCCAACTAACAAAATAATGCTTTGCTGAATTACAAGAAGGGAGGGAGGAAAGGAAAAAGAGAGGGAGAAAAGAAGGAAGGGAAGAAGAGAGGGAGGGAGGGAGGGAAGGAGAAAGGAAGGAAGGAAGGAAGGAAGATCTTAAACTGTATTAAAGGTGGTAATTATCTAAACTATCTGGTAGTGGTTAAGAAATAGAAAAATGGGGTAAGTTAGGTGGCGCAATGGATAGAGCCCCAACCCTGAAGTTAGGAGGACCTGAGTTCAAATTTGATCTCAGATACTTAATACATCCAAGCTGTGTGACCCTGGGCAAATCACTTAACTTCAATTTCCGGAGGGAGGTAGGTAGGGAAGAGAAAAATGGATCAATGGAACAAAGCAAACACAAAATACACAGCAGTAAATGAAGAAAAGACAAAAGAAAGAAAGAAGGAGAAAAATGGATCAGTGGAACAAAGCAGACACAAAATACACAGTAGTAAATGATACCAATCTTGTGTTTGACAAATGTAAAGATTTAAGTTTATGGAATATTAACTAGTAAAAAAAAAACCATCAAGAAAACTGGAAAGTAGTCTAGCAGAGATTACATATAGACCAACATCTTATACAATCCACCAAAAATAAAGTTGAAATGAACAAAATGACATGAAAAGATATACAACAGCTATATTATCAGAAAATCAGAATACAGAACAAATCAGACTTAAGAATGGGAAAACTCATAAATAAATAAACAATAGAGGACATTAGGTAGGGTAGATGTTTTTGATTACATTAATTTTTTTTTTAAGAAATAAAAGTGCAGCCAAGATTAGAAGAAAAACAGAAAATTGGGGTAAAGTCTTATAGAAAAGTTCTTAAATAAAGGGACTGAGAATACATAGAGAACTTTGTCCAATTTATAAGATAAATTATTTCACAACTGATAAATAGTAAAAATTACAAACAGGCAATTTTTTGATGAAGAAATCAAAACTACTTTACATTCTTATAAAAAGATGCTCTAAATCATTACTGATAATAGAAATTCAAGTTAAAAAAAACTTCTAGATTACTTAACACCTATTATATTGGTTAAAATGATAAATGTTGGAAGGAATATGGAAAAACTGGGACACTAATATACTGCTGGTATAACTGTGAATTGACCTAACCATTTTGGAGAGAAATCTACTCAAAAAATTACAAAACTATATATGACCTTTGACCCAGCAATACCACTATGATCTCAAAGTGATAATAATCTCAAGGTAATATTCTAAAGATATTGAGCTGGAAATTGAGGGGAAGCCCAAAGATTGAGTTATAGTATACATACACACACCCCTATATCAAATGATGGACTTGTCTAGTGCACTGTCAGGAAGAAGGGAAATAGGAACTTAAAATGTAACCCAAAAAATTGTTTTTGAATTTAAAAAAAAAAAAAAAAGTAATGCCAAGGAGGTAGAATGAGAGTTAACATATATGCCCAATTCATCTAATACATATTCTCCACAACAACCTAGAAAACATGCTAGACTATTCTCATCAGGAAAACCAAGATAAAGTCATCATAACAGCCAAGAGCAGCTTCAGAAGAGAGAACTGTGGACACTGAGAGGGGGGCACTGGCCAGGAACACAGCAGCAGAAACATTTCAACATCCAAGAATTATAAGGAAACAAAGACCAAATAGCAGGATAATTGGTGCTAGATAAAAATGAAATCTTAGGGTACTCCTGAACCAGCAATTCTGTTATCTGTTATCCAATTCTGCAAAGGTGAAGAGAAGCGGTAGCAATAAAGAGAAGCCTGAGCGAAAGGGGCCCAAGTTGTATAAAGAGCAAGAAATAAGTTCCAAAAAGTTATGTGTATAATAATATGACAATATGTAATATAATAATGTAATAATAAAGTAAAATGTATTACTCTTGTAGGGCTGCGAAAAGACTTTTCCCTATTATCACCCTCTTTTAGAAGTTCCTAAACATTAAGGACTACAGACATGATTCATGAAAATAGCAGAAAGACATAAGAGAGTAGGGTCAGACATTCCTCCCAAAAAGGGAGCAAAGCCAACATTAACATGAGGTCCAAAGTCAAGTTCAAGTAAGCAGAATGATTTAGCAAACAAATGAATTATTTTATATTTTAAAAAAAAAAAAGGAAGCACAAAATACCAACACAGAAGACAATGACTAAAAAATATCTACAAAGCAAAGCCACAAAGAAAAAATGCAAAATGGAAATAAGGACAACAAAACAAGAATTCCCAGAAACATTAAAAAAGGTAAAGTTTAAAAAAAAAAAAAAAAAAAAAAAAAGCTTAGAAAAGGAGTATAAAACCTTACTGGGGAAAAAAAAAAAAAAAACAACCTTGAAAATCAGAACTAGCCAAACAGAAGATAATGATGTAATGAATGTGTTATCAGCTAAAAAATAATAAAGTAAAATAAAACAAAGCCAAAAAATGGAATGAAATACAAAATAACTCATAAAAAAACTCAGAAATAAAGTTGAGCTAATTTAAGAATTAATGGAACATCTGAAATCCATGAACAAACATAAAAAGAGCTTATACATACTATTTCAAGAAGTTATAAAAGGAAAACACCCAAATATCTTAGAATCAGAGGACAAGGTAGAAATTGAATAAATCAAACATCACTTCCTGAAACAAACTCCATATTGAAAACTCCTAGGAATACTGTAGCCAAAATCTGGAATTCCTAGTTCAAAGAGAAAATACTAAAAGCAGCCAGAAAGAAAAATTCAAGTACTAAGGAACCAAGATCATGATCACTCAAGATTTAGCAGCTAATAATATATAAAGAACTGAAGGACATGAAATATCATATTCCAAGACAAAAGAATTATAAGAGTAAGAGCCATAGTGAATTCATAGTGAATTCACAGAGTGATTCATAGTGAATCCATGAAACATGAACTCTTAACACTTTTAACAATCTCAGATTTTAAAGGAAATAAAAATGATGGGTAGTATTTATATAGTATTTAAAGAAACTTCATTATCTTAAACATAACAACGCTGTGAGTTAATGCTTTTCTAGTGGCAATGCTGAGAGTGGTGAGAATCCCCTTCTGGTAAGTGCAGGTTCAACTTGAAAGAATTAACGAACCCAAAATATTACAGGCAAAAAAGGAAGTTTAATGGCATTGAGAAGAGGGTCTCTTCACAGTGGGCAGGAGTCCTAGCAGGCAGCTATGCCAAGGAGAGAGTTTCCTTGACAAGGCAAAATCCTGCTTTGGACATTAAGCAAAAAATATGTGGTTTAGAAATGTCCTTTATAGAAGTCTGAGGCTAAAACTTCTAGTTGAAAAGAAAGCCAATGCCCCCAGGCCTAGATACTTATCAATATCAGGCCCAGATCTCCAAATGAATATCACTTTGAAGATTTCCTAAATGAAGATATGGCAGCCAAGGGGGGGGGGGGGGGGGAGGAGGAGGGGAAAAGGGAGAAGGAGGGTGATTTGCCTTAGAAAAAGGCCAGCCTGGGAAATATGCCTTCTTTTAGACTCTCTGGAGTCTGGGAGCCCAGGAATCAAAGAGGCAGTGATTATTTTGCAGATTAAAGGGGACCCAGTTTCTTCTCTCCCCTAATGCTAGTACCCAAGTCCTTAGCTATGTTAAATCTAGAGATGCAACAAAAGCCACCACTGATAAACATTAATAAATAGGGAAGAGGGAGGCTTCTGCAAATAATATTCCATGAGCAATCCTATTATCTTCATCATCACACAACAGACTGAAAGATATGTTATTTAAATTTTTTAATGATAAGCTTTTGATTTGAGAGCAAAATACTACTTTAAATTTTGTACTAAGTACAAAATACTATTCCTCAATCACACAACAAAATTTTAAGATATAATATTATATGCAATGTTATTTTCAATAACCACTAAGAAGTAATATTAAACAAAATGTAAAACAGAAAGTTGGACATACATTAAGTGTTAACTATTGCCATGGAACAGATGCAGGCAGAGTAAAAATTCAAGAAAGACCTGCACTATGTGAAGGATATTATTCTGGTTATATCTCTGGTGAGAGGTTTTGGCATATCAAAAATCAGTATGATGGACAATCTAAGAAGCTAGATCCAAAATTATACAGAATGAGGAAAGTGGGTGGACTGCCTACCAACAATTAGAGAGCTCTTTAGCGATGACTCCATCTCTCAATCACTGATAATTTTCTCAGATAGCCTCAGTGCCTGGAATGCTCTTTCTCTTGTATTATGACTACTGACTTCCTTGGCTTCTTTTAAGTCCCCAGTAAATCCCATGACTTATAGGAAAACTTCCTCAACCCCTCATTTCCAGTGCTTTCTCTATTTTAATTATTTCCTATTTTGGGGGGGAGGGAGGGCAGAGGAAAAGAGGGGAGTGCATCTCCAGTTATCCTGATCTATATCTGGCCATTGGATCCAGATGGCTTTAGAGGACATAGTGAGTCAAGGTGACCTTGCCCAGTCCTTCCTTACTTAAATCCAATTCACTTGCATGTCATGGCATCCCCTTCCTTTTCAAGAAGAACAAACTACAATTTGTCCTGTACGTAGCTTGCTTTGTATATGTTTCCATGTTGTCTCTCCCATTAGATTCCAAGCTCCTTGAGGACAAAAGACTATCTTTTGCCTCTTTTTGTATCTCCAGTAATTAGCACAATGTCTGACACACATTAAATGTCTAATAATTGATCAACTGTTCTTAATTTATTTCTCTCAGAAAAACAAGGTCATAACGATCTTTGACATATATATATAAACAAATAAAATATATGAATATCCTACTAGAGTTGTTATATGGCTTTAAGAAACACTACAAATCATAAAGAATTCAGATAAGTAGCATAAAGAGGGTAGTCAAGAGGCGGGAAAATGTGGGAACAAGTTACAATGCACAATAAGTAAGTGGCTCAGTGGAAAGAGTCAAGAGATCTAAGTTCAAATATGAAATAAAGAGTTACTAGCTGTGCCCTGAGCAAATCACTTCTCTCTTCCTCAGTTTCCTCAACTATAAAATGGGGATCAAAATATGGCAACTTATTTCATAGGGCTGTAAAAAGATCAAATGAGATAATGTTTGTAAAGCATAGCACTTGGCAAAGTAGGCATTAAATAAATATTTGTTCCCTTCTCCCTATCCCAACTATCAATAAGAAACTATAAAGAACAAGAGTAAAGTACGTCATAAGAAATATATGGTCAGAAAAGATAACCACTGCTTAAAAGTATCATAAGTAAAAAACTGGAAGAGATCTTAAAATCTACTTAGTTTGGGGGTCCTTAACCTGGAGTCTTGAAAATTTTAAAACTGATAAACATGTATGTGTGCGTGTGTGTGTGTGTGTGTGCGCGCACGCTTGCATATGCATGTGTATGTGTTTTAACTAAAAACATATAACCCAGCTGGAAACTCAGAGGTGATACACAGGCTCAGTTTTAGTTTAGATCTAGTACTCTGTTTTTAATGTGAATCAGTTTGTCCCAACTTAGGCAATATGGTCCCCACCCCATTCTCACCTTCAGGGGCTCACCATATTAATACCAAACTTAATGTGGATATATATAATCAGCACAATCCACTGAACTCCAAACACCCAAGTACAAGAAATTCAAAAACCTCATCTCTTCAATAGCTAGGATTATAAGCATGCACCCTCACACTCAGAAAATGCATTTCACTATAATTGGCTTCTTTGTAATGCCATGTATTTTGTTTTATGCATTTAAAATTATTCTGAGGTCAAAAGAAGGAATATATATATGAACGCAGATACATGTGCATGTAAATTGGATACAGTAATACATTTCATTCAGAAAAATTTTATTTCTTTTTTTATATTAAAGACCAGTTATTGAATTGAGAGACAGCCTATATATTGTTCAGTTTCTAAAAGGCATTTTTGATGGATGAGATTACTTAAACTCCTGGGGTACAAGCTTTTCCATTCTGGGTAGGAGAACCTGCCCAACAAGTCTGTTTGGTCTTAAACAGGAGTAATATTAGTCTAAGACTAAATAATCAGAGTCAAATAGTCCAGGATCTCATTGGAATAGATCCACTTTTCATTATAATGTTCATTTTTCTTATTGTTAACCAGAGTTGATTGTCACCCTCAGGAACACCTACTCTTCCAAAGGCATATAAATACTGAGTAGGTTCCATGAGGAGTCTTTGACATTAGAAAGTACTACTGGCCCTTTAAATAATCATGACTAGCATGATTAATAAAATAATTAAACAGAAAATTATGTCTCTCAAACTTTTCATACATCACAACTCAACAGAGAAAAGGGAAGAAGTATGAAACAGAGGAAGGGACTTTTGCTGTTCAGTCATTTTTCAAGGTTTTCCAACTCTTCATGACTTCAGTTTGGGTCAATGGAGTGAATTGTTAATTTCCTTCTCCAGCTCATTTTACATAGGAAAAAATTGAAGCAAACAGGATGAAGTGACTTGCCCAGGGTTACATAGTCAATAAGTGACTAAGGCTAGATTTTTAACTCAGGAAGATGTGTTTTGTTTTATTTTGAGGGGACAGGGTTATATATATATATTTTTTATATTGTCAACTCTGAAAAATGGTTGTAATATATTTGAAAAACTGTCTATTATTTGTAATTATTCAAACTGCTCACTGCCACAAAAGCTGAACTCTTTAACACTAATTTTTTTTTTTTAAATAAATGTCACAAATTCAAGCATCACAATTTAAATAAACCCAAGGACTATAGAAAAGTATATAGCATATATTTTTGTTGTTCAATCATGTCCAATTCTTTGGATCCCCTCTGGGGTTTTCTTGGCAAAAATACTGGATTGGTTTAACATTATCTCCATTTTAACAATGAGGACAGTGAGACAAACAGGGGGAGGAGACTTGCCCAGGGTCACATTGATTACAGTTAAGTAGCTGAGACTAGAACAGAATTGAGGAAGAGTGTTACTTCTTGACTCCAAACCCAGCAATTCTATCCACTGTGCTATCTAAATGGCCATGTAATATGTTAAAGTATCTTGTAAAATACTACCAAAAATGAACTGTCAAGAATTCTTATCAATTATACTTCAAAGATCTCTCTCCCATTAGTCTCACTACCTCTAGCCCTCGTTCAAACTCTCAACACTCTCCTTAACTATTATACAAAAACCCCACACTTGATCTCCCTTCTTCAAGTCTACCTTCTCTCTAATGTTTGACAAAGCCAAATAAAAATCCCAATGTACAAGTCTAATAAACACTTCTACAGAAGAAATTTCAGTTGCTCCTAGGAACAAATGTTAACTCCGGTTTGGTATTTAAAGACCTTCGTAATCTGGCTCCAATATGATATTGTTCCTCCTTGTGAATTCTAGCTAAATTCTAATTGTCCCCCCAGACCTAGAATTTATTTCCTCCTCACCTCTGTCTGCTGGAATTTCTAGCTCCTTTCAGGTTTCATATAAAGTTCTACCACCCACAAAACACATTTCCTAATTCTCCAACTACTAGCATGTTATACTCCTTCCAAGCCTCAAAAATTACGTGGTACAAATTTTATAATTACTTATCAGTACACATTGCCCTCTCATAGAATATAATAAGCTCCTTAGGACAGGAACTTTATTGTTTCTGTCTTTGTATTCTTAGGCCATAGCACAGTGCCTGCTAACTAATTATTAAATGCTGTTTAACTGAAGATATATAAAAGCCATCATTAAAAGGCTGATATCCTGTCCCCCAAAATGGGTTCATCATATATGAAAATAAAAAACAAACAAACAGACAACTCAAGTGTTACATTGGTACCTCAAAGAAAATAAAAAAGCAAAAGGTACTCTAATGTAGTAAATGAATTTTCTAGTTTTAAGTATTTCTATAAAGACATAAATAAGAACTGGACAAGACTGAAAGGCCTAAAGGGATCACAATTTGTGCAACCATTCTAATGAAATTCTTTAATCGACCTATAAGTATTTATTTACATTGATATATAAAAAAAGGAAAAAAAAAAAAAAACCAGGAAGACTTCAAAATTTTCCATAAAAAAGCTGCCACAAAAGATGTTTCAAGATACCTTTGTGTCCAGGAGTTGATATAAGCAAATATTTTGAGAGTATGTTCCTTTCTGAGTTGCAGTCCATCACCACCTTCAATGTCTGATACTAAAGGGAAAAAAAAGGGGTGGGGGGAGAGAGAAGAAAATACATATTTAGAAGTAATAATTGATGTTTCAAAAATCTCAGGTCAAAAATAAAAGTACCTCAGCGAATGTTCTTACTTTTAGCATCAAAACAAAATTATTTTCTAGAACTTCACCTAAACCTTTAACTTAAAGCACACTGAATATTCCTGGAATTTCCTTTACAATTTACGGAACACTTTTCTTACAAATCTATGAGATCAATTCCTCCTTGTAATCCCATTTTGTAAATTTTAAGAAAGTAACTCTCAGAGAAGTGAAGGGATTTGACCAAATATCAATGGAACCTTTTGGCTAAATGTCTTTCTCCAGCTATTACTTTGAAAATAGTATCACAATCAATCACATACAGATATAAAAAAAGTAAGATCACTTAAGTTAACAGATCTCTGGATTTCTTATGTGGTTAAGTACAGCTACTACATTACTAAAACACTTTGAGGTCCTCAGTTTTGAAGAGTGTAAAGAGATCCTAAGATGATGAAGTCTGAAAAGTACTAGACTAGGTTTCTTTTTCTAAAAGTTTATCTTGGCATGGAGTTGATATTAAGTTCATGAATACTTTATCACCTCAAAAAAAAACAACCCCATCATTAAAAACAAAAACTTTTGTCAAAGTGCAACAAAAATAATCTAGCCTCAAAACAAACTATCAGTGCCACTATGAACAAGCAAAAAAGGCAAATAAATTTATTTTTTTATTATAGCTTTTTATTTACAATATATATCCATGGGTAATTTTTCAGCATTGACAATTGAAAAACCTTTTGTTCCAATTTTTTCCCTCCTTCCCCCCAACCCCTCCCCTAGATGGGATGTTGACCAATACATGTTAAATATGTTAAAGTATATGTTAAATACAATATATGTATACATGTCCATACAGTTATTTTGCTGTACAAAAAGAATTTAACTTTGAAATAGTGAACAATTAACCTGTGAAGGAAATCCAAAATGTAGGCGGGCAAAAATAGAGGGATTGGGAATTCTATGTAGTGGTTCTTACTCATTTCCCAGAGTTCTTTCGCTGGGTATAGCTGGTTCAATTCATTACTGCTCTATTGAAACTGATTTGGTTCATCTCATTGTTGAAGAGGGCCACGTCCATCAGAATTGATCATCATATAGTATTGTTGCTGAAGTATATAATGATCTCCTGATCCTGCTCATTTCACTTAGCATCAGTTCATGTAAATCCCTCCAGGCCTTTCTGAAATCATCCTGTTGCTTATTTCTTATAGAACAATAATATTCCATAATATTCATATATCACAATTTATTCAGCCATTCTCCAATTGGTGGGCATCCACTCAGTTTCCAGTTTCTGGCCACTACAAAGAGGGCTAGGGCAAATAAATTTAAAACAAAAATGTATAGAGAAGCTTTAAGGGAATTTATTTTCAGGAGCATATAAAATTCTTTTAAAAACACTAACATTTTTGTATAATTTGTGTATGCCTTGCACATAGCACTTATATTTCTATTGGCTGAGCACACAGCAATATTTACTTAAAAGAAAAAAAATAAGTGAATAATTTAAACTATTAACGTCAAACATATTTTACTAAACTTTAATCTAAAAAATATGAATGAAACCTCAAAACCTAAGTGCAATCTATTTTATCCTCAGACAATGACTAGCTATGTGACCCTAAGCAAATCACTTAATCCTGTTTGCCTCAATTTCCATATCTGAAAAATGACCTGGAAAAAGAAATGGCAAACCAACCCAGTATCTCTTCCAAGAAAATCCCAAATAGGATCACAAAGAATAGGACACCAAAATGTCCTATTGGACTCAATGACAACTGTACTACAACTCCTTTTTTTTTTTTTTTTGGTCTAGACTTGTGATTTTATTGATGCAGGGAACTCTGAAGAAATTTCCTCTACCAATACAAATCAACAACTATTAAGCAACATGAATTTAGTCTTAGAGATCTGCAAAGGACACAGAGAATTTAAATGACTTGCCCAGCCTATAGTCAGTATGCATCACAGTAGAAATTTGAAGTCAGTTCTCAATGTGGCATCACATTGCCTGACTAGCTAAAACTTACAATATTTATACATTAAGGAAAGGAAAACAGAGGTAATGAGGCAAAATTACAGCTCCTTCACATGTTCTCATAAGCAAAATGTTACCTAATATAGTTTTCATCTGAGGATGTATGTCATTATTCTTTCAATAAGCTGCCTTTAGCTAAGAGGAAAGGAATATATTCAAGAAAAAAGTGCTAGGACCACAGACAAATCACCAAACCCCTGAATCCTTAGTTTTTTTTTTTCTTTTTCTGCAAAATGGATCTACAACAACTAATTCACACTTGTAAAGGATATAAATTTCAAATCATCAACAAGCACCAACTGTATACCAACTATATACCAGGTACTAAGTTAACAAAAACAATAGAAAAGTTCTAACTTTTAAGGCATGTATGTATATTAAGGACAGAAACAACAAGAATCAATAACAGATATGATAGGAAAGTAAAGAAAATTGAGGAGTCAAAGGTAACTTTGAAATTACCAACTTGGTTGACTGGTACTGCCCTCAACAGAAATAAAAAAGTTAATAATAATAACAGCAACATTTATATATTACCTATTACCTACTGTTGCCAGGCACTGTGTAAGGTGCTTCTAATCTCACTTGATCCTCATAAGAACCTTGAGGTCAGCTCAATGATTTTCCCTTTTTTTATAGATGTGAAAACTGAGGCAGAGATTAAGTGACTTGTCCAGGATCATACAAGTAGTAAGAGAAGTAGGTTTAGAGGGAAAAATTATAAGTACTGTTTGTGGCATGCTGAGTTTGAAATTTACATGAATAGGCAATATACAAATATATACATAGATATAATAATTCTGGACATGGTTATAAATAAGATTGCCTAATAGAGAGTGTAAAAAGTGAAGAGAATCCAGACAGAGTACATTCACAGTTGAGGGGTAGAAATAATGATCCGGGAAAAGTGCCTAAGTAAGATACAAAGGACTAAACAGGCTCACCTTGCAGATGTATTTCAAGCAAGGATGATCAGAGAGGATTTCAAAGAGGAGTCAGCTTCTAAGATGGATCTAGAAGAAAAAATGGCTTTCTGGATGCAATTATGTGTTTATGTCTGCTCTCTATCTCAGAGTATATTATCATTTTATGTAGAATATAAGTTGAAGATGAAATCTCAATCTTCAATACAAGTAGTAATACCCAATAATTTCAAGAGAGTGAAAAATGCTAGCAACTGAGGACTCAGGAATCAGTCACTCAATAATTATTAAGCACCAGCTATATACCAGGATACAGCAAAACACAAAAGAAAGCCTCTGTCCTCAAGGAGAGATGAGGAAGAAGAGCATTCCAGGTATGGTGTGGGGAGGGGGGTAAGAGAATAGGGAAGGGCAGCAGTATAGGTAGGGAAGAGAAAGAGGCAGCAACAACCAGAGAAAATACACAGGTCCCAAGAGATGCCAAAGGCAGAAAATCAAAAAGTATATGGTAGAGAGGTAAGGGAGTGCTGTTATGAATGGCTCTGAACAACAGAGGATTTTAAATTTGATTGTGGGGAAATAAAGAACTTAATGAGTAGGGAGAGGGGCTTGGTCAGATCTCTGTTTTCTAAAAAGTTCTTTGGTGACTTAATAAAATATATTAGAATGAAGAGAGACTTCAAGTAGACAAACCTACCAGTAGTTACTGCAATAATCCAATAGTGAGGTGTTAAGGGCCTGCACCACAGTGGGAGCAGTATCAGGTATATAGGAAGAGAAAATATTTAAGATGTTGCAGAAGTCAAATTGCTAAAGGCTCTAAATGGCAGGCAAATAAATAAGTTTGGATTTTACTTGGCAAGAATTAAGGAGTCCCAAATATTCTCTGGGGTGATATGCCCAAATTTATGTGAATAAAAAAAATTCTTCTGATAAAATCAAGGAGAGGAATAATAGGATAGATGGAAGAAAGACCTATTAATAAGGTACTTGAAATGAAGGCAGGTGGTAACTAAAACCTAAATTATTAAGGAATCTCCAAAAGCCTGAGAGTGGGGAGAAGGAAATATGATATACCCTCTCTAGGACCCCAGAGAGAAGACTATTAATGGAAAATACATATTGAATTGAAGGGAAAATAAAATCAGATAACCAAACTTTATATTAGACTATGTGTTAATTACTTTAATAAGCAGATGAGAAGTCTACTATCATATAGCTAATACAAAATCTGTCATAGAATCACAAAAAGATTGGATTCAAGTCCCATCTCTGATCCAAATGGACTGTGCAGACCCACTTTCCCAATAGCACAAGTAGAAGTGCTGAGCAGCTCCATCCAAATTGACATTAGTAGGGGAAGTTTCATAGAAGGTAGTTCCCTGAACAAATGGTTCTCCAAAAAGTCTTTTTTTTTTTTTTTTTTTGCTAGACACTTTAACAGGATCTTTTCTAAACTATTTTCATAATAATATACTAAAATGCTGGTTGCTTAAAAATAAATCTCACTTTTCCAATGTATTGGAGTGAAAGCAGATTGAAAGCAAAAGTAAATAATAGAACCTAACTGTTTTGTTGATGTTATCAAAATATATAAAAGGAATGTCATGCTAGATGCCCATCCAATTGGGAAATGGCTAAATAAATACAGTATATGAAAGTAATGGAATATTATTGTTTATAAAAAATGATGAACGAGCTGATTTTAGAAAAGTCTTAGAAAGATTTATATGAACAGATGCTGAGCAAAACAAACAGAACTAGGAATAAATTGCACATACAAGAACAGCAAGATTGTGCGATCAACTATGAGAGTTGTTTCTTCTCAGCAGTTCAGTGATCCAAAGCAATCCCAAAAATCTTTGGATAGAAAACACACCATCTGTAGCCAGAGAGAAAACTATGGAAACTGAATATAAATCAATACACGCTGTTTTTTTTCTTCTGTTCTGATTTTTCTCTCCCAACAAGATTCATAAAGCAATGTATGTTTTTAAAAATGAATGTATATGTATAAGCAGACAACAAAAAGTAAATGAAAAAAAAAAGAAAGAAATGCTACCTTTAACACTAAATTTTTTATTTTCCAATTTTTTTCATTAAAAAATTATGTTGACATGTAATGGACATAGTAATTTTTAGCAAATAAATGTTTAAAATTTGTGACTTTTAATTTCAATCTTGAGAAATGATTGCTATAACCCACCATCAACAAAAGCTCTTTAGGGTTCTTATTAATTTTTATGAGTAACTTGAGAATTGCTGCCCTAAACTCATGGAATCACAGGAGAATTGATATAGGCAGGCAGTCTGTCTATCCCAAAGTATGAAGACAAAACTCAGATCAGCCAATCTGGACTTTTGATAACAACACTGGTAAACAGTTGTCAAAGCACACGCACACGCACACACACGTTTATAGTTAATAATAAAAAAGTTAGTCATTCAACTATGGATTCTAGATTCTTTCAGATTTAACAGACAAAAATAAAGACCAGCAGTCAATAAGGTCACTTTTCCCAGTGTTAATATTTTCTTGTCTAATTCTTAGATAAGTTTGGCAATGGAATCGTGGCTGGTTAACACGTAATAGGTTAAATATGATGGGTCCCTATGTCGATTTATGATATGACTTCAGCTGCATTCACTACTAAGCAATTATGTTAGGTATAAAACAGCATCACAGGATTAAAGATCTAGACCAAGAAGACACTATGGAATCATCTAGCCCAAATCTCTAATTTCACATATGAGGAATGAGACTCAGAATAGTTAAAGTCATAAAGGCCTAATGGTTATCATTATACCAGTATTTAAATCTACAACCACTAATTCCAACCTTAACACACTGTTTCTACTATATGAGGGGTTTTCAAACTATGTATGGCCCGCTGGCCAGCCAGGCTGAGGACATTTATGCGAGCCACAGGGTTATGGCAAATGGGCTGAGGGGTGGAGACAGTGTGAGTTCTTGTTTTTACTATAGACAGTCTGAGGGACAGTGAAGTGGCCCCCTATTTAAAAAGTTTGAGGACCACTGTTTATACTATACTGTTAATTTTTTGAACTAACAAAAATAAAATTGCAGTAGACAACAGCAGAAGTAAGAGAAGAACAGAGATACACCATCAGGAAGAAAAAACTATATTTAGGGAATTCTTGACAAAGAGAGGAATGTGATCACAGGAATCAGTAAGAAATTTTAGTAACCAATATCAACATTTCCCTCTAGAATGTCTTTCCCCTAATACCTCCCCCCCCATCCAAAGAGACTAGATACATGTCCCTAAGAGGAAAAACTGGGTCCATCTTCAACTGTAAAAAAATAGCACAACTGAATTATTTTTAAATATTCATCCCATTTTAATGTTGTTGTTTTTTTTAAATGTTCTTTTACCAAAGAACATAACAACACATTAATAGTCCTTATCTAAACTGAGAACAGATCCAGTCCCAGCATAGAAAACCAGTAAGAGACCTCTGTCCTCCTGCAAAAGTATCTTGGGACAGTCAGTCTCCCCTGGCCCTGAGAACAGACCTCAAATTTTAAAATTGGGGGAGAGATAAAAATTAAAATAAAATAAAATAAAATAGAGGAAAAAAGCAAAAAAAAGCCCTGATCATAGAAAGCTAATATGGCAGCAAAGATCAAAACACTAACTCCTTTTATTTGTTTTCTTATTGCAGGAGGGCAGCAATGGCAAAAAGTCCACGTGTGAAGCTTCAAAAAGGAATATGATTTTATCTCAAGCTCAAAGGGTTCTCTTGGAATAGCTTGAAAAAGATTTTAGAAATCAAGAGAGGTAGAAGGAAAAATGGGAAAATAAATGGTAGCTATACATAATTGTGGGGGTGGGGAGTCAGCTACTTAAAAGAGCAGCACAAAGATTACCTAAGGAAAACAACTTTAAAAATTAGATTTGGCAAAATGGAAAACAAAAAACACCCCTCAAAACAACTTCCTTTCAAAGCAAATTTGGCAGAATGGAAAAGGAGGTTAAAAAGCCAAATGAAGAAAATAATCCATTAAAAATTAGAATTGGACAAATGGAAGCAAATGACTGAGACAAGAATCAAAGAATCAAACACAAAAAAAATTTTCAACGAAAAAAACAGAAGGAAATATAAAATATCTCATTGGGAAAACAATCTGGAAAATCGATCCTGGAGAGATAATTTAAGTATGATTGTATTACCTGAAAGTTATGATTAAAAAAAAAAAAAAAAAAGTCTGGAGAACATATTTCAAAAAATTATCAAGGAAAACTGCCTTCAGATCCTAAAACCTGAGGGTAAAAGAAAACTCAAATTTTTAAAAAATGTTTAAAAATTGTTTTAACACAAATCTGGTCTCAGACACTTAACACTTCCTAGCTGTGTGACCCTGGGCAAGTCACTTAACCCCAGCCTCAGGGGGAAAAAAATTGTTTTAACATATAATTGGGGGGGAGTGGGGATTGAGAATAAAATATTATTTAAGTATTGACTCCAGCAATTGTCTATTTTCATGAAATTGTTGCAACCACAGATTTAAAGCTAGAAGGGGCTATAATCCATCTAGCTTACAGAAAAGAAAGTGAGGCCAAATGAGATTAAATGACTGGCCAAAAATTACATGGTTTTATTTATTTCCATAAATCTCCATTTTAAATTATTGCAATCTACTTCAATGTCTTTTCTATCCCATTCCCAAGTTTTAGCATCAATATTAGTCCTCTTTTTTCTGATTTTCATATTCTCTTCTATTTTTTATTCATTTCAATCAAAACTGCATAATGTGACCATACACAGAAAATGAAATACATTCAAGAATGACTTTCAATACAGTAAAAAGTCTTTTTTTTTCCTTTTTAAAACATAAATTAGTTCCATTTTCTGTGATGTTTGTCTCCCATTTCTTCTTTCAAAGAATATATTTGGGATGCAGAGGTATAAAGTTTCTATAAAGTTTATAAGCCTTTATGTTCTCAAATTCCCTATTTCCAAACCATATTTCTTCAAGTTTTTTGTATTGTTGGGTTGTTTTTTTTGTTTTTGTTTTTGTTTTTTTGCTATCACATTCTATTAAAACTTTTGTACTGAAGTCACTAAATGTGTTGTTTCAATTTCTAGGATTTTATTTTATTCGTTACAAAATTTCTCTACCTCTTCATTTTCTGTAATAGTTGGTTGTTATCCTTCATAGTGGAAGAAGACCAAGATGATACTACAACAATTAAAAAGTTTAGCAAAGTCATGGGATACAAAATAAATCCACATAAATCATCAGCATTTCTATATGTTACCAACAAAGTCCAGCAGCAAGAGACACAAAAAGAAATACCATTTAATATAACTACATTATCATACAAAATATTTGGGACTCTACCTGCCAAGAATTACATGTTAGAGCTAAACAATTGGAAGAATATCAAGTGCCCATGGTTAGGCTTAGCTAATATAATAAAAATGATAATCTTTCCTAAATTATTCTACTTATTCAGTGTCACACCAAACTGCCAAGAAATTACTTTACAGAGATAGAAAAAAAAAAAAATAACATAATTCATCTGGAAGAACAAAAGGTCAAGAATTTCAAGGGAATAATGAAAAAATGCAAATGAAGGTGACCTAGCTATATCAGATATAAAACTGTATTATAAAGTAGCGGTCATCAAAACCATTTGGTAATGGCTAAGAAATACAGTAGTTGATCAGTGGAATAAGTTAGGCTCACAAGATATAATATAGTGATAGACAACTGTAACTGAGTGATAAAGACTACAGCTTCTGGTATAAGAACTCACTATTTGACAAAAACTGCTGGGGAAATTGGAAAATAGTATGGCAGAAACTAGGCACTGACCAACACCTAATACACTGTACCAAATGAGGTCAAAATAGGTGAGTAATAATTTAGACACAAAGGGTGATATCATAAGCAAATTAGGAGAACCACAAAGTTTTACCTTTCAGATCTGTGGAGAAGAAAGGAATGTATGGTCAAAGAAGAACTAGAGAACATTATGAAAAGCACAATAGATAATAATTTTGATTATATTAAATAAAAAGCTTTTGTATAAACAAAACCAATGTAGTCAAGGTTAGAAAAGAAGCAGAAAATTGCGGTAAGAGTTTTACTTCCAAGAATTCTGATTAATGTCTCATTTCTAAAATAGAGAATTGACTCAAATTTATAATACAAATCATTCTCCAATTGATAGTCAAAGAATATGAACAATTTTCAGATGAAGGAATTAAAAATATTTCCAGTCATAGAAAAATGCTCTAAAACATTACTGAGTAGAGAAATGCAAATTAAGACAACTCTGAGGTACCACTATACTCTTCTTAGATTGGCTAAGATGACAAAAAAAGGTGATGATAAACGTTGGAAGGGCTGTGGGAAAACTGGGACACTAATACATTGTTGGTGAAGTTGTAAACTGATACAAGCATTCTGGAGAGCAATTTGGAACCAACCCCAAAGGGCTATCAAACTGTGCATATCCTTTGATCCAGCAGTTTCTCTACTGGGTCTGTATCCCAAAGAGATCTTAAAACAAAAGGGAGAGGATTCACATGTGCAAAAATGTTTATAGCAGCCTTTTTTCTATTGCAAGGAACTGGAAATTGAGTGGATGCCCATGAGTTAGAGAATGGCAGAATAAGTTATGGTATATGAATGTTATGGAATATTATTGTTCTATAAGAAATGATCAGCAGGATGATTTCAAAGGCCTGGGGAAACTTACATGAATCGATGCTAAGTGAAGTGAGTAGAACCAAGCAAACAGTGTACACAGCAGTAAGATTATGTGATGATGAATTCTGATGGACTTTTCAACAATGAGATGATTTAGGTCAATTCCAATGGACTTGTGATGGAGAGGGTCATCTCCATCCAGAGAGAAGACTGTGAGTGAAATATGGATTACAATATAGTGATCCTTTTTTGTTGTTAACTTGCTTTTTTTCTTTTTGATCTTTTTTTGTTATTTACTTATTTGTTTTTTCACCTTTTTGTTGCTGTTTACTTGCTTTTTTCCTCATTTTTTCTTTTTGATCTTTTTGTGTTGTTACTTGTTTTTTCTTTCTTGTTTACTTGCTTTTGTCTCATTTTTGATCTTTTTGTTTACTTGTTTTTTCATCTTTTTTGTTGTCGTTTAATTTGCTTTTTTTCCTTTTTGATCTTTTTTTTTGTTGTCTACTTGTTTGTTTTTTCACCTTTTTGTTGTTTACTTGCTTTTCTTTCTCATTTTTTCCTTTTTGATTTTTTTTGCTTGTTTGTTTTTTCACTCTTTTGTTGGTGTTGCTTTTTTTTCTTTTTTTTTCCTTTTTGATGTTTTTTGTTTACTTTTGTTTTTTCACCTTTTTTGTTGTTTACTTGCTTTTTTCTGTCTCTTTTTTTCCTTTTTGATCTGATTTTTCTAGTGCAGCAATGTAAATGTAGAACTAAGTATAGAAGAATTGCACATGTTAAACATATATTGGATTCCTTACTAAGGGAGGGGTGGAAAGAAGGGATAGAGAAAAACTTAGAATACGGGGTTTTATAAGGGTAAATATTAAAAACTGTATGTATTTTGAAAATTAAAAGATATTTTTAAAAGAAAAGAAAAATGACTCCAAGTAGCTTAATTCGCCTGACCAAAAAAAAAAAAAAAAAAAAAAAAAAAAGAAAGAAAGAAGCCTGAAGTATCTTTTAAACCCACGATAAAATTAATTTTCCCAATTCTTTGATTTGCTTTATTGAGTTGAACCTGAAAGATAAGTTTTCTATTTACCTGAAATTTCCTTCTGTCTTCTAGTTGTTTTTTTCTGTAACAAGAATATCAAGGCTGAGATGATTCAGTTCCTGCATTAGGCTCACACTCAGTTATTAGACAAGAATTTACCATTTAAAATAAGTTAATGTCTATAGCCATTATAGACAAACTGTTTTAAGTTTCCTCTTTTCCCTCCCCCCCCAATAATCACTACAAAAGTAAAAGCATCTAGACTCATTTTATATCTTTCCCTGTGGCCAAGGCCAAAGAATTCATTATCAAACTGCTCACTGACTGGTGATGTTAATGGGTTAGGGTTCTGAAAGTAGCATAAAAATTTTTGAATATATAGGTCACAGATCTAGAGTTGGAGAAAAAAAATCTCTACAAACGCATAAAGAAAACAGCTAATCATTATTATTCAGAATATCATAAGCAAATCTCCTTAAAATACTGAAAGACTGGAAGAATTATCAACAAACTTAATCATCCCAGTTGGACAAATGATATAAGTAGGCAAGAGGAAAAAAAAAAAACCACCTCAAATGGGACTACAAAATTTTTTTGATAGATCTTTCCTTCCCACAACCACCACTTAATAAAACTTTATTTTGTGATTCTAAGCTCATTCCTCTGCCTCTGCCTCTGCCCTGAGGATTCTCCTTTTTCATCATATCTCAGACTTAAAACAATACCAATTCCTGTAGACACTGCCCCACAAAAAGCTTGCTGCTCTTTACTTGTCACTGATTTTAAGCCCAGCACCAAGTTTTTATCTCCTTTTACAGAACTTGTCTTCCACAGAAACATTCAGAAGCAAAAACACCACCAAAGTAAGGTCTCCATCTTTTAAATACTCTTTCCAATTCTTCCTTTTGCCTCACCCCAATTCCCTTGCAAGTTCTCTTCCTGGGAGAAAAAAAGGGATTACGTTCTCTTCATTACTACTCCTCCATATGACTTAGAAACATCGCAACACTTCATAGGTGTGTGATCCTAGGCAAGTCACTTAACTCCCATTGCCTTGCCAGTCCCCTCCCCCAAGAAAGTTTGATTGCTTCTGTAATGAATTGTTTGATTTAAACATTATACATCATGAGAGTTTGCAGCCTTGGGGTTTTTTCTAGAGGTGATTTCTGAATTTTTTCAATTGGTATTTTATTTTCTACCCTAAGCCATTCTAGGTAATATTTTCATATTTCTTGGATTATGACATCCAGGTTTTTTGTTTGTTTTTTTTAATTTGCTTTTCTAGAAGACCTATGTTTTCTCTTCTCATCCTGTCTTCTATATGAATATATTTTGTTTGGCCAGCTAGGGGGTACAGTATATCTGAGAGCTAGACTTAGAGCACTGAGTTCAAATTTGACCTCTGATACTTGCTAGGTATGAGCCCTAGTCAAATCACTTAACCCTGTTTGTCTTAGTTTCCTCATCTGTAAAATGAGCTGGAAAAGGAAATGGCAAACTGTAAAGGTCTTTTTTACATAATGAATCAGCACAATGCAAATAGGAAGTAAGAAGCCAAAGTGCTTGAATAGCCCAAAAGTAATTTCTGTGGACAGAAGACTGTGGGCAGGACTCTGGTCATATTGAGAAAGCTTCTTAATCGGAAACATCTTCTCTAATTGGCTGTGCATGTGACCTCACAGACCCTTCTTAAGCCCACCACAGCTGGAGGTCACTCTCTTTATCCTGGGTTAGATGAACCAAGTGGATAGATAGCCAAGAGAGGTAAGGAGCTTGATAGTAAACAGATGGGTCTCTCACAGACCTGGTGTTCATTTGGGAGTTAACAGGTCAGGGCATTATGTGAGCAAGTATAATAAAGACTTTAAGTTTGCACATGGCTGTTCTTGAGTACACTATCAGTTATTAAACTACAATTCAAGAAATCATAGCCAGAGACCTCTGAAGGCCTCAGAGGAGGCAAGTTGGGTTAAAGTTAGTTGATATTGCAAAGGTCAGTGGCCTCTGGTGCCTTGGGAATTAGGAGAGACTGGCAATGAAAAGTACAGAGTAACACTAGGGCATTGCCTAATGAAGTGACTGCCCAGCATTAGTATTACTGTATTTTTCAGCAAACCATCAGTATCTTTGCCAAGAAAACTTCAAATGAGGTTGTGAAAAGTAAAACATCAGAACAACAACAAATGTTTTGCTTGAAGAGAGAAAATGTTATTGTTTTTTGCTTTTCTTCCATATTTTCCTTCAGTTTTATGCCATTTCCCATGTATAAGACGTCATCAGAGATACTGAGTTTTTTATTCTGCCCACTATTTTTGCTGTGCAAGTCATAAATTCTACCCTCATAATCCTTATTTCTATTTTAAACCCCTCAAATACAGCATGTGGTCCTCTGTCTTACCAAGTGTTAAGATTCTTTTCCTTGTTTTACTCATAGAAGCCTAAATTGATTTACCAGATCTCAAAACCACATTGCCTTCTGATTCTGATTTTTTTTTCCTGTTGATTCATTTGCTTATATTCAAGGTCTTTGAGTTTTCTTCTTCCAGAGAGCTTTGATAATTTTAATCTTTTCCTCCCCTTCTCCCAACCCCTTATTTTCCTCTATTGCTCAATTTTCTGACTTTTACCCCTTTGAAAGCAGTTTCCCTACAATCTGGAGCTCAAAGAATCTCTGCCTCCTCCCACACTGAGCTAAACCATGTATCTAACTTGACCCCAGTAACTTTTTTGGGAAGTGGGAGAAGGAATTGGATTTTGCTAGATGCTAGGCTCATTCCCTCAGCCTTAATAGCATACCACATTGCTGCCACGGTTGTTGTTGTTGTCCTCCCCTCCCTCCACACACACCCAACTGCCACAATATTCTAAGTGTCCTGTCCCATTCCCTCTGCTGCTCAACTCCCTGGCCTTGTTCCAAGCAATTTAGCATGCTGTCACAGTAGGGACACTGTAGCAAATGAATCAACAGAATGGGTTTCTTAGGTTCTAAGAGAAGGAAGAGTGTTGGGATGTTGTATTGAGCTCTATTTCAAGGCCAAACGTGCCCTTCCTGTTCTGTTTCCTATGTTCTGCTGCTGTCCTGGAGAAATCTTGTTATAACACAGAATGCTACCCGTTGCTGTCCCAACAAACTTCCACAACCTAGAGCTTGGGAACTTAATGACACTGGAAAGAAATTGGGGGAATGGGGCTTAAGGATGAATGTAGATGGAAGGCCATAGATTAAGTCTTGGAGTTGGTTACTGAGGCCTCGCTGTGGAGTTGTAGCATAATGCATATCACGTGACCTCAAAATAAGTAATTGATAGTTGTGTTTTTGTTTTAACTTTTTCTGGGATCCCACTGCCCTAGACTAGGAAGACAGCTGTAGTTGCTTTACTTTTCACACACAATTTATTTTGGAAAAATGTGGTCTTCCATATTATTAGTCACATGACCTGAAAGTTTAACTATAGAATTTCTACCCCATTTTTTAAGCCTAATCTGAAAACCTTATTCATGAGTGCTCTTTTTGACTCTTTTTTCTTCCCAATCAAAAAAATTATCTTCCCTTCCTCCAACCTTATACAATACTATTAATATTTGCATAACACATTTATATCTGTATAAGATTTGGTATATATTTTATGTATACATTTTGTAGATATCATGCATTATTGAGTAACAATCTCAAAACCTTCATCATCCTCTTGATGATCAATGTCCTTCCAAAAATGTGGTGCCAATAACTGAACACCCAATACTCCAATGTGATATGGCCTAAAAAAGAGTACAACACAAGTTTTCTAATCAATTACATCATGATCACTTTTTTTTTTAACCTATATCACACTAATTCAAATTGAGTTTACAATCTAACAAAGAAATGAAAAAAACAACTCCAGATCTTTTTAAGATGAAATGTCATCTAGCCATACAATTAACTCAGTTGAAACTGACTAGGAAAATGAGGGGCTCTGCATCTTATTAGGCCAGCTAAAGAGTACAGTAGAACCAAAACTAGAGACAAAAAGTCCTGAGTTCAAATACTACTTAAGAATTTACTAGCTAAATAACCCTGAAAAAGAAACAACCTGTTTCCTCATCTATAAAATGGAAATAGTAATACCGTCTACTTGGCAGAGTTCTGAGGCATACCAAAGGAAGTAATATACGAAAAGTCCTTTGCAAACCTTAGAGTGCTCTACAGAAATACTAGATTCAACTAAACATTTTAGTTATGCCTCCTAGGTTTATGTCTTCTGTAAATATGAAAGTATGCTTTTTAAGCCTTTATTAAAGTCACTGGTTTTTTTGTTAACAGTAAACAGTACAGGGTCAAGGATAGCTCCCTGAATATCCCAATGAGGACTTCTGTCAAAATTATATTGTACCATTAAAGACTACTCATGAAATCCAGTCACTCAATCAATTCTGAATCTACCATAATTCTATTGATGAGGTTAGAATTCCTAGTGGTCAGGGAGTTAAATGATGAAGTTAGTGGCGGGTTGGGGGTTCAAGGAACCAAATGAAGAGGTTTGGCACCCCTAAGTCCCCCCAAGGATTCGGCACAGGGTAGGGAGTTGTGGGAATCCCTTCTGGAGGCACAGAGATCCTTTGTAAAGGAATTTACGAACCCAAAAAGCTAGACTAGTAAAAGAAGTTTATTATTGGCACTGGGAAGACAGCCTTTGCTATTCATGAATAGAAAAGACTGGATTCCTTTGGTGGCAAGATCTTGACAGATAAGTAAAGTTTGTAGTAGAGAAATCCTGACACAGAGTTTTATAAAGTCTTGTTAGGGAAATAGATGAGAAAGAAATAAAAGAGGGTGTAATGCTGAAAGGGAACATCATTTCAGCAGGCAGAGGTTGCTACTATGCCAGGGAAATCGAAGTGTCTTGGCACGTTAAGTCTTCTGCAAGGACTGAGCCCCAAATTGGCTCATTTTATAATTGAGATTTTTGGCTACAAGCTGGGGGTTGTTCTTGATGGGGGCTGGGTTCGGCTTGAGCTGGAATTAGAATAGAAAATCTTAGAATTGAATGAGTGGCACTAGACTTAATCAGTTAGTGTTATCAATGGGGGTGGTGCTCATCTCTCAGGTTAACAGAATGGAGCTGTTTATCCTGTTTCCCTTGGGCTGAGATCTTTTACTGAGGCCAGGATTCAAGGAGACTTTCTCCTAGAAATTTTAGAGAGTTTGGGGCCCCTCCTCTCTCACTACTACTGTGAAGATCACATCTGGGCAATTTGTCCTCATGAAGAGCATAAAAAGATAATCCAACACTCTCATTTTATAAGGTGAAATCCTCCCCAATTAATTTCATTATATCATTATTTAGAAACAATATATGTTAAATGCTACACTACAATGAAAACACCTTAAACAAAAGATTTTGTTTACCTCAAGTCAGACATATATGAGCCAGAGTAAGTCACTTTACTTTGGTAAAGTACTAGTTAAGGAATGTATGTAGTGAGAATGGAATGATGCTAGAAACTGCTGAAAAGTCTCTGGTGAAAACTCTGCAAAGGAGGAAAAAGCAAGGTTAGGGTATAATTGTGAGCTCTGATAAATGAGTTATATAGATAAACTATGGAGTTTTCACACCTGTTCCTGCAGGAGTATATTAAAATGTTTAAGTAATTCACTTATCCAGAGTCTGTTCATTCGCTACAAACCTAATAGGAGTGTCTGTCCATTCACTACAAACCTAATGCGGGTTCAGAATATTATTTCTCATAGTAAAAAAACAATAAAAAGGAATGTTTTAATTAAAAATTTAAAATTATTTTAAAGACCTGTGTTATCTCTATATTATACCAGTCATAATAATTGACATTTATTTATAGTCTGCAAAATGTCTTGCAAACATTATTTCATTTGAACTTTCTATCAGTATCATCCTTTTTTTATTTTTTATTTTTTTTTATTATTTTATTTTTTTATTATTATATCTTTTTTAAAGTCTGAGAAAATGATTAAGGGATTTATTCATAAGAGGCAGGATTGTATCTATGATACCACAGTGTCTCTCAATAAAGTATTTCAATACAAATTTTGTTCTCTTCTTAAACACATGATATGATCTAAGTATTTAGAGTGGTAGAAGTTTTAAGAGATGTCCTAATACATTCTCCTTATTTTATAGAAGAGGAAATCAAGATCTAAAGAAAATAAACTGCTTATATTCACAGGGAAATTAAACAGAATTGTCATTTGAACTCAGATGTGCAAACTACAAATCTCATGTTCCTGTCACTAGACATTATACAAGAAATACTATGACTTTTTCTTGATAATTCATGAGTATCTATCATTAGACTCAGTATTATATGATGTTGTTAAGGGCTACTGAGATACACAGGGACAACAATCTCTAAATTAAATAGTCCCAGACTGCTATGTTTTTAAGCATTTTATAAGTTTTTAGCTGTCTTCCTTTTTATCAGTTGTCAGCTATCATATTTATATCATTTATTCTTTCCATCCAAAGTAACAATCCATCCTTAATAGCCCAACTCAAATACCAATGTCTCAATATAATTCGATAAACATTCATTAAATGTCTACAGTGTGAACACTTTGTGCTAGGTTCCAAAGGTAAAGACTTCTCTGTTCTACCCCACTTCCCAAAAAACTCAAACCCTACACAAAAAAGAATTTATTTACATTTTGTTCTGCCACCAGCCCTCATAGTTTACACCAGCAAGAAACAATTCTACTTCCTCTAAAGCACCACAAATTTTATCTCTACCATACTTATCAGATAGCCTTATATTCATGTTTTCTCTTCTAGATGTAGTTTCTTTGGAACAAAAACTAGAACTTATTCATCTAATCACTACGAATTATAGCTCCAGCTATCTGATAGGTATTTAGTTATTTATATTTTTAAACAAATATTTTTATTTTAGTACTATTATATTATTCCCTAGCATAGTATAATTATTTTATATAGCATAATAGGTCAAAGCTTATTAATTTAAATTGAAGTTGTCTCCAAATTGTTACTTATGTATTTCTACAGACTATTTTGTAATTAGATTCATTAAGTTCCTAGATAGATCTTAGATACAGTCCCAAGTATTTAATAGTTTCAATATAGTTATCTTGAATGAGACTCTTCTTTCTTGTTCTTTGTGTTGGATTTTATTAGTTATATAGTGGAATATTGGTGATATGTTATAGCTTGCAACTTCGCAGAAGTTACTATTTGATTTATTTTTAGTTGATTCTTTAAAGTTCTCATTATTATTATTATCATCTGAAAAAAAAAACCAATTAATTTTGTTTCCTATTTAACTTTGCTTATTCCCTGCTTCTTCCCCCCCCTTTTCTAATTATTACTGCTAGCCCTAACAGTACTAAGTAACAGTGATGCTAATAGGTATCCTTGCTTTACCTCAATTTTCTTGCAAAGTCTCTAATTTTTCACCATTACAAATAGGTCAAATCAATACAATAAAAAAGACAATGCTATATAAATTAATTTACTTATTCAAAGATATGCCCATCAAACATCCTAAAAGATATTTTATAAAGATAGAAAATCCAAGTTAGAATAAAATCTCAATGATAATAATAATAAACAAAAAATAGAAAATGAAAAGGTTCTATCCATGGAATATTTCAAAAGATTTATTACAAAGGGCAGAGCCAAGATGGCACCGTAATCACTTGAGTTCCGCCCAACCCCTTTCAAATATCATTAAATAATGACCTTAAATAAAGTTTAGAGAGACAGAACCCACAAAAAGACAGAGTGAAACAATGTTCCAACAAAAGACAACTTATATGGAATATTTTTGTTCTGTAAGAAATGACCAGCAGGATGATTTCAGAAAGGCCTGGAGAGACTTACATGAACTGATGTTTAGTGAAATGAGCAAAACCAGGAGACCATTATATACTTCAACAACACAGTACTATATGATGATCAATTCTGATAGACATGGCCCTCTTCAACAATGAGATGAAACAAATCAGCTCCAATAGAACAGTAATGAATGGAACCAGCTACACCCAGCAAAAGAACTCTGGGAAATGAGTATGAACCACTACATAGAATCCCCAATCCCTCTATTTTTGTCCGCCTGCATTTTGGATTTCCTTCACAGGTTAATTGTACACTATTTCAAAGTTTGATTCTTTTTGTGCAGCAAAATAACTATATGGACAGGTATACATATATTTAACATATACTTTAACATATTTAACATGTATTGGTCAACCTACCAACTGGGGGAGGAAGGGAGGGGAAGGAGGGGAAAATTTGGAACAAAAGGTTTTGCAAGTGTCAATGCTGAAAAATTACCCATGCATATATCTTGTAAATAAAAAGCTATAAGTTAAAAAGAAAAAAATGACAACTTAAAAAGTCAGTAAAAAAAGATCTGATGCATCAGTTAAGTGTAGTGCACTTGAATGCAGGCCATACCAGCACCTCCAGAGCTAGAAAGGGTACTAGCTCACCAGAGTTTGTGATCACAGTAAAAGGGCTGATGGGTGAAGAAAGGAACCATCATCATAGTTCCAAGGCAAAAAAGAGTGCTTGTAGTCACTCTCACCAGAGTATTGGGCAGGAGAGTAGTAAATCCATCTCTTCTTAGAACTTGGAAAAACTGAAAACTTACAGGTGCTCCTAGAAGGCTCTCTGAAAATAACTGCAAAAACCCCTGATGCTTGGGACAGTGAACCTTTCACTCTGGAAGCAGAAACCTACTTTTAACAAAGAGTTAAAAGTAGGATAAACAGCAAACAACAGAAAAAGATTCTAATCATAGAAAATTAGTATGGTGACAAAGATCAAAACACTCAAAAGATAAAGTCAAAGCTTCTATGTCCAAAGCCTCCAAAATAAATACAAATTGCTCTCAATCATGTAAAGAACTCAAAAGGGATTTTGAAAATCAAATAGACAGAGGAAAAATTGGAAAGAAATGAGAGTGATACAAGATAATCATGAAAAACAAGTCAACAGTTTGGTAAAGGAGATACAAAAAAAAAAAAAAAAAAAAAAAAAAAAAAATACTAAAAAAAAATAACCCTTAAAAACAAACTAGCTCAAATGGTAAAACAAAAAATATGCTAGTGAGAATGGCTTTAAAAAAAAAAAAAAAAAAAACAGAATTGGCCAAACTGGGGGGAAAAAAAATCCACTCAAGAAAACAACTCCTTTAACAGTAGAACTGGACAAATAGAAGAGGAAATACAAAAACTCATTGAAGAAAATAATTCCTTAAAAATTAGAATTAAGAAAATAGAATCTAATGACTATAAAAAATCAAAAAATAATAAAGTAAAACCAAATGAAAAAATAGAAGACAATGTGAAATATTTCAATGAAAAAACAAATTACCTAGAAGATAGACCCAAGAGAGAGATAATTTGAAAATAGTAAAAATAGTCCAGTAGGACTACCTGAAATTGATAATCAAAAAAGAGCATAGACATCTTTTAAGAAATTGTCAAAGAAAACTGTCTTGATATTCTAGAACCAGAAAGTAAAATAGAAATGGGAAAAATCCACTAATCACCTACTGAAAGAGAAATTCCCAAAATGAAAACTCAGGAATATTATAGCCAAATTCCAGAGCTCCCAAGTCCAAGAGAAAATATTGCAAGCAGCCAGAATGAAACAATTTAATCTTAGAACTACACTTTGAATAATACAAGATTTAGTAGTTGGTTAGCAGTTATATATTAAAGGATCAGAAGACTTGGAATACAATATTCCAAAAGGCAAAGGAATTAGGATCACAACCAATAATCACACCTAAAAAAATTAAGTACAATCCTTCAGGGAAAAAAAAATTGCTAACTCAATGAAATAAAGAACTTTCAAGCATTCTTGATGAAAAGATTAGAGCTGATTAGAGAATCTGATTTTCAAATACAAGACTCCATAAAAGCATAAAAAGTAAACAGGAAAGGGAAATCATAAGGGACTTAATATAAGGTTAAACTGTTTATATTCCTACACGAAGATGATATTTGTAATTCTTAAGAACTTTCTCTTTATTAGGGCAGTTAAAATGCAGAAGATATAAGTTGAATGTGAATGGGTTAATATTTTTAAAAATAAAATTATAGGGTGAGAATGAAATGTCGTGGAAGGGAAAGAAAGGTAAAATGGGGTAAATTATCATAAAAAGTCAAGGGAAAATTTTTACAGTGAGGGGGGAGAGACCGATATTAAGAGAGGAGTGAATGAACTTTCATCCTAACTGGTTCAAAGAGGGAATAGCATATACACTCAATATGATATAGAAATCTAGCTTATCCCACTGGATGACAGAAAGGCAAAGAGAAAGGGGGTGAAGATGGGGTGATAGAAGGGAGGGCAAATTGGGGAATGAAGTAGCCAGAAGCTAAACACTTTTATAGAGAGACAGGGTGAAAGAAGAGAGAATAAAAAGCAGTTAACAAGAGTAATTGGGGGGGGGGGGGGGAATTCTCAATTTATAAAAACAGGATCCATTTCATCAATTGATCAAGAGATATGAATAGTTTTCAGATAAAGTAATCTATCAAGAATCATGTGTAAATGTAATCTAAATCACTATTGATTTGAGAAATATAAATTGAAAATTCTGAGAGACTGACTCTACCTACTAGAGTGGCTAATAGAACATAAAAGGAGAATGACAAATGCTGGAGAAGATGTGGGGAAAATGAGATATTAATACACTGGTAGAGTTATTAAATGATTCAACCATTCTGTAGAACAATTTGGTACTATGGCTGCCAAAAGGGCTACTAAAGCCTTGCATACCTTGCCTGCTTGTATTCTCAATAGGGAGAAGAGGGATAAAGGGAAAGAATCTGAAACTCAAAGTTTTAAAAACAAATGCTAAAAACTGCTTTTACATGGAACTAGGAAAAATAAAATACTTAATTTTCTAAAGTTTCATAAGAAAGGGGGGAATGGAACAAAATGGTCTGTATCTCAAAAACGATAAAAACAAAAAAAAAGTATATAGCAGCTTTTTTCTGGGGGTAAAGAACTGGAAACTGAGAAGTCCATCAACAAGAAAATGGCTGAATAAATTGTGGTATTGCGATTATGATGGAATATAAAATTGTGCTATAAGAAATGATGAGCAGGATGCTCTCAGAAAAATCTGGAGAGACTTCCATGAGTTGACACAAAAGGAAATATACCGTGTATAAGTGTACAAATCAACAGTAATACTATATAAAATGATCAGCTGTGAATGACCTAGCTATTTTCTGCAATACAATGATCCAAGACAACTCTGAAGGACTTATGATGAAAAATGCTATTCATAACCAAAGAAAAAAATGATGGTGTCTGAATGCAGATTGAAGCATAATTCTTTCTAAAAGCATTTTTCTTTCTGGTTTTTTGTTGTTGTTTTTTTTTTGTTTTTTGGAGGGAAGGAGTTGGTCTGTTTTCTTTCACAAATTTTTTGTAATTTTTGTAATGACTACACATGTATAACTTATACTGAAGTGCTTGTACACTCCAGGGGGAAGAGGGAGAAAAGTAGGGAGAAGGGAATGATGAAGAGAAATAATCTGGAACTCAAAAGTTTTAAGCCACAAATGAAAAGTACAGCACATAACAGATAAAAGGAAATATCAGAGAATTTGTGAAATAAAATGATAGAAGAAAAACAAATGAGAGTTGGAACATTAATTAACCCATGAGGCAATGAGGAATCAAAGTTTAAGTTTTTCCCAATCAAAAAGAAAAAAAAAAAAAGTGCACATAAGTCTACTAGCCATAGGAATATAGATCAATGGTAAATTCAGCTGATACTATTCATTAAAAGAACTAGATCTGATCTTTAAACTTTGTCATTACTCAATCCTTTCATCTTCTGGCTTTTACCAACTCCTAGCTCTCTCTTTATAACACTTATAATCCAGATAGTGATTACATTTTCCCTCATACACTCCACTCAAGTTGTTGTCCCCAAGTTTATCTTCAGCTACTTTCTCCTTTCCACACTATTTCATTTGATTTCATCAGTTGTTGTAGGTTCAATTATCATCTCTATGCTGATTATTTATATATATATATATATATATATATATATATATATATATATATATATATATATATATATATATATATATATATATATCCAGCTCTTGTTTCTCTCCTGAGCTTCAGTCTCACATAACCAACTGCCTATCAGACATTTTAATTTTGAACTGGAGACCACACAAGCATCTCAAACTCAATATTCCCAAAATTAAAGATATTATCTTACCCAAAAAGATCAGCCCTTGTTCCAACACTGTCTTCAAGAATACTAGCATACTTTTAGTCATCCAGGTTCAAAACCTCAGTGTCACCCTCATTATGCATCTATCTAATTAGTTTTCACATCAAAGATTTTTATTTTCACAATACTGTTCGAATCCAATTTCCATCTATTCATACAACTACTATCTTAGTTCATGTTATTGAATCCTCTCATCTATACTATTGACAAAGTTTTCTAAGGGGTTTCTCTGTCTCAAGAGTCTCCTCACTTGAACTGAGTCAAATTTATAAAAAATACAAGTTATTTTCCAATTGATAGGCAAAGGATATAAACAGGCAGTTTTCAGACAAAAAAAATATATCAAAGCTATCTGGAGCATATGAAAAAACAAAAATTAAAACAATTCTGCGGTACCACCTCACCTACTAGATAGGCTAATATGACAAAAAAAGAAAATGATCTATGTCGGAGGACATATGATAAAACGATAGATATCAAATCACTGTTAGTGCAGTCACAACTGATTCAACCATTCTGGAGAAAAATTTGGGACTATGCCAAAAAAGGCTACAAAACTGCATATATATAATCTAGTAATATCACTGCTAGGTCTGCATCCCAAAGAGATTTTTTTTTTTTTTAAAGAGAAAAGAACCTATTTGCACAAAAAATATTTATAGCAGCTCATTTTGTGGAGGCCAAACATTGGAAATTAAAGAGATGCCAATAATTGGGGGATGGCTGAACAAGTTCTGATATATGATTGTAATGGAATATTATTATGCTATGAGAAATAACAGCAAGATGATTTAAAAAACAAAAAACAAACAAACCTGGAAAGAACTAATGCAAAGAGAAGCAAGTAAAACCCAGGAGAACTTTGTACATGGCAACTACAACACTATGCAATGAACTGTGAAAGATTTAGCTCAGCTCTTCTAGACAATACGATGACCTAAGACAATCCCAAGGGACTCATGATGAAAAATGTTATCAAGACTCCAGAGAAAGAACTGATATTGACCAAATATAAACTGAAACATACTTTTTCACTTCTTTGTTCTTTGAGTTTTCCCCACACAAAATGACTTTCACAGAAATGTTTTACATGATTACACATGTATAATCTATATCAGACTGCTGTTTCAAGGAACGGTGAGGTGAGGGAAGGAAAAAAGGGAAAGAATTTGGAACTCTAAACTTTTTTTTTTTAAATGTTAAAAATTGTTTTTTACATATAATTGGGATACAATTATATCTGCCAAAATGATTTTCCTAAAGCATATGACTCTAAACACTCTATTAATCTAGCTATACTACCGAACTTGCAATTCCTTAATACTATCCAAACTTGCAATTCTTTGATCACAAGGCTCCGAGGACCTCCCAGCTCCTCCTTAACACTGGCTGTCCCTATACCTGAATGGTCTGCCTATTCAATTCAACCTCTCAGAATCCCTGACTTTAAGGACTCAACTGAAACATTACTTTCTGTAAGCCTCCAGCTGCTAGTATCTTCCCTTTTAAGTTTATCATCTATCTATTCTGTACATACCTATTTATATATTTGTTCTTTCCCCAATTAGAACGTGGGATGGAAAGTGTTTTGTTTTTTAAATCCCTAATACTTAACTTAGTGCCTGGCACATAGTAACAATTCCATTCTCTCTCTACACTATTAAATAACATCCAGTTCTTGCAACCACCTCCTCACTAGGATTCTTACTAATAAGACCTCTAGTTCAGAGTAAATACAAAAGTCATCAGCTTCAGTTTGCTTCAGCTCTTACCAAAATCAAAGAGGGCAGTTGAATATAATAGTACCTGTACTCACCCATGACTAGCATGCCTTAAATCTCCTGACTCCTACTGAAGCTACTATTCATTCACAAGGTATTTTGCTAGGAAAAATATTGTCAACACACTTCCCTTCAAGATTTTCCAATTTTGTTGAGTCATAAAATAGGAACAGAGGTTGGACCTATGATTTTAATGGCAAAGAGAATTTCTCTTTCCCAATTCAGGAAGGCACCTTCCCTACATTTTATGATCTTAAGAGATTTGTCTAGACCAGGGCTTCTTAAACTTTTTTCACTTCGACCTCTTTCAGATGAGAAATTTTTATGTGACCCAGAGTATAAGTATACAAAATAGATATACAAATCAAACATTTACTGATATTTAAATTATAATTCTATGATCCTCATCTTCAGTTACCAGACCCCATATGGGACTGCAAACCAGTTTAAGAATCAATAACAAGTAATCTGTACAGATTCAGGAAGCCAGTATCTGTCAAAGGCAGAACATGAAACCAGTTTTTTGCAGGCTTCAAGGATGGTTCTCCACCCATTAAACAATGTGATGATTCTGCAAGCATGGAATAAATACATGAAAACAAACAAAAAAACAAAACAGAGGTAAGTAACTATAAGTATATTTTAAAACATGAAAAAAGTGTCATTACCTGAAAGCTGGTAAGCCTTAACAAAAGAATATCTTTGGCTAGACCTTGAAGGATGAATAGATTTTAGATTAGCAGAGATAAGGAGTTAGGATTTTTTCAAGAGGTAATAACTAGTGACATAAGAATCGAAAAGTTGATAAATGCAGAATTTTTTCCAAGAAACAATTAAACCAATCTGACTAAAATGGGTTCACATAGACTAGCAAGATAGGAGATAAAGCTAGAAAAATAACTTAAATAAAGAGTGCCTTGAATATCACACTAAATCCTTTTTCCAATGGGCAATGAAAAACCAGATTTAAGGTGTGACAATCTGTGAGTGCCTTGAATAGAAGGTACAAAAGAATAGAAATCACAGAGCTTATCAAAAATGGCAAACTTGGAGCCTGGGGTGCTAGAGATATCATTAATCAAAAATCTAAAGTCACCAAATTGAAAGTAAAAGAAATGAAGAAAAAATATGAATCTAAAGTCTCTAAGAAGCTGAGAGGGTCAAAAGAACAAAAAGCTGCAAAAAAGTCTGATAATTCCAAAGACAAAGAAAAGATTTTTTTTTGAATTCTGTGATTAAACCATTGCTAATGTATAAAAAAATAGTTTTGGAAAAAAAGAAGTAACACAGGATTCTAAGGGAAGTGAACAACTGATAATTAAAAAGGATACAAAATGATATCTAAATGATGGTAGTGATGGGGATGTGAAACTGTGTTCCCTTTAATCTGTAAAATTAAACACTCTGAAATTGTGTCTCCTTTTGACCTGCAAAAGAAGAGAGATTGGGGTCTCCCAGACTCTAGAGAGTCTATGAGAGAGAGAAAGCATATACTCCTGGCTGGGTTTTTCTAAGGTAAATCACCCCACTGATCTTTTGGGAATGCAGACCCTTTTCAGGAAATTCCAAATTCCAGAAGCCTTCAAAGCAATTTCCATTCAATTGGAAGTCGAGGCCTGGAGACTTTGGCTTTCTTTTCAACCAGAAACCTGAGTCTCAAGATTCCCTTTTAAAGGACAATTTTAAACTCACTTCTTTGCAGAATGTCCAAAGCCTGCCAAGGCTTCTGCCTGCTGTGAAGAGACCCTCTTTTCTCAGCAAAAAAACCTTTTATTTCTCTGCCAGGACTTTGCCACTGAAGAATCTGTCAGTCCTAGCAAAGATGGCTTCTCATCCAACATTAAAATTTTGCCACCTAAAACTCTTCGGGTTCATTAATTCTTTTATGAAGGACCTGTGCCAATCAAAAGGGGATTCCCACAACTGACTGCCCCTAGAACCCCATCATTAGCAGAGTCATGTGAAAAATTATTGTTTTTGCTTTTCCCCTATCCTGTACTCCCTCTTTCCCCCATTACCCTCAAAGAGATACCCCCAAAGAGGGAAAATTCCAAAGGATTTGAAGAGAGGAAATATTAAAAGAAATCAAGTCCTAGAGTAAGCAATAAAGGAATAGGACAAAGGGCACAAATTGAAGGATAAGCCTTCAGAACAGAAAAAGTTTCCATCTTACAAGAAGGAATCAAAACAATCAACATTCATTAGGCACCTATCAGAAAAAGGTATTAGGCTATTAAACAGATAAAATAAAAAATGAAACAGTTCCTATGCTGAAGAAACTTGCATTCTACTGAAGGAGACAATGTATACATATTTAAGTAGGTGGGATAGGATCCAGACTTGGTATATAGGAAACCTCTCCAAGAAAGTAAACTTTCTTTGTCAATGGAGGTAAGCACCCTCTCTCCAATTTACAATCTTAGAATTATCAAAAGTAATGGAGTGGAACTAAATAGAAAAAGGGCCACTAAACCATATAGAAGGCCCTTGCAGGCCTCATATTAACTGTTTTATAATGTAATCTGTCTTAATATATTTTGATTTATTCTGTTAAATATTTTCCAATTATATTTTAATCTGATTTTGACTGCACTCAGAAATGTTGTGGGCTACAAGTTTGATATCTCATAACTAGAGCAAAGTCACACAGCCAGTATGCATCAAAGGCAGGACTTGAATCCAAGAAGACCTCACTTTAATGCCTGTTCTCTAGCAAAATGTTTCTCTCAGTTTACACAAAAGTAATACAAGCTAACTTGGAGTGGACTAGACGTGAAATAACCAACACAGACTTTATATGTGGAGTGAGTAATGAAGAATGAGCATTATTTGAATCTTAAAGAAAATGAATCATATAAACATTAAGGAGAATGTGTGAAAAATGGAACACCAATGCATTGTTGGTGGACTTGTGAACTGATCCAATCATGCCATTTGGGCATGGAACATGTCTATTTCTCAAGGAGATCATAAAAAAGAGGAAAGGACCTATATGTACAACAATATTTATAGCAGCTCTTTTTGTGGTGGCAAGACAGTGGAAATTGAGGATGCACCCATCAATTGGAGGAATGGTTGAACAAATTGTGATATATGAATGTAATAGAATACTACTGTCCTACAAGATATGATGGGCAAGCAGATTTCAGAAAAATTAATGAATGAACTAAGTGAAGTGGACTAAACTAGGAGAACATTGTGAATAGTAACAGCAACACTGTTATGATCAACTAAGACAGACTTAGCTCTTCTCAGCAATGCAATGATCCAAGACAATTTCAAGGGACTCATGATGGAAAATGCTGACTACTTCCAGAGAAATAACTATGGGGTTTGAATATGGATCAAAGCATACTATATTTTTACCTTTTTTGGTTTTTTGCTTCTGGTTGTTCCCTTTTGTTTTGAATCTTCTCTCACCACATGACTAACGGAGAAATATGTTTAACATGATTATACATGTACAACCTATCTTAGATTGCTTTTTGTCTTGGGGAAAAGAGAGGAAAGAAAGAAAAATTTGGAGCCTAAAATCTAATGAATGCTGAAAACTATCTTTACATGTAATTAGAAAAGAAAATACCATTAAGTTTTTTTAAGAGGAACTGACTCATAAATTTCTATCAATAAAATCAAAAAACAAAAAAGAACATCATAGCTAAATAGAATCAAGATTCTCTTTATAAAGGCATCTTAAAGGAGGTAGAATTGTTTTTCATCATATATCCAAAGAAAATAAGAAACATCATTTCATGGGGACACAGATATAAAAGAAATTAGAAGCAAAAAAAAAAGAAAAGAAAAAAAAAAAGAAAGAGAAAGAAAGAAAGAAAGAAGAAGGAAAGAAGGAAAGAAGGAAAGAAGGAAAGAAGGAAAGAAGGAAAGAAGGAAAGAAGGAAAGAAGGAAAGAAGGAAAGAAGGAAAGAAGGAAAGAAGGAAAGAAGGAAAGAAGGAAAGAAGGAAAGAAGGAAAGAAGGAAAGAAAGAAAGAAAGAAAGAAAGAAAGAAAGAAAGAAAGAAAGAAAGAAAGAAAGAAAGAAAGAAAGAAAGAAAGAAAGAAAGAAAGAAAGAAAGAAAGAAAGAAAGAAAGAAAGAAAGAAAGAAAGAAAGAAAGAAAGAAAGAAAGAAAGAAAGAAAGAAAGAAAGAAAGAAAGAAAGAAAGAAAGAAAGAAAGAAAGAAAGAAAGAAAGAAAGAAAGAAAGAAAGAAAGAAAGAAAGAAAGAAAGAGAAAGAAAAAGAAAGAGGTATCATAGAAAATGAAAGGGCACAGGTTGATTATTTATGATCTGCACTGTTGAAGGATCAATCTACATATACAAGAGTAAAGATGTACTGAAGTAACATTCATTTCTGCAGAAACTACCCTAAAAAATATTTTTTGTCTTTAGCAATTAAGAAAAAAGGAAACAACTATTTATTATGCATCTGAATGCCAGGTGCTGTGTTAAGTGTTTTACAAATATCTCATTTAATCCTCACAACAACACTAACAAATACACACTTTTATGATCGTCATTTTACAGTTGAGGAAGCTGAGGCAAATAGAGGCCTATGATGACACACTACTGGTAAATTTGTTATTGACTTGACTTAAAGTGTTCCAAACTCCAAGTTCAGTGCTCTACCCACTGGCTGCTTTCTTTAGGTTAAGATGTGGGGAAACTGGGACACAAATATATTATTGGTAAACTTGTGAAGTGATCCAGGCATTCTGGAAGTCAATTTGGAACTATTCCCAAAGAGTTAATAAAACTGAGCATCCTTGGATCAGGCAGTGGTACTACTGGGTCTGTATCCCAAAAAGATCATAAAAGAAAGAAAAAGACCCACATGTGTAAAAATGTTTGCAGCAGTTCTTTTTGAAGCAGCAAGGAACTGGAAATTGAATGGATGCCCATCAGTTGAGGAATAGCTGAATAAGTTATGGTATACAAAAATAATGGAATATTATGGTTCTATAAAAAATGTTGAGCAGCTTATTTTAGAAATGCCTGGACTTACATGAACTGATGCTGAGTGAATTGAGCAGAATCAGAACTGCAGTGTATACAGTAATAGCAAGATTATGTGATGATCAACTGTGATGTACTAGGCTCTTCTCAGAAAAGCAGTCATTCAAAACAATTCCAAAAGACTTGGGATGAAAAATTGCATCTGCATCCAGAGAGAACTATGGAGACTGACTGTGGATTAAAGCATAGTGTTTTTATCTTTTGTGTTTACTTTTCCTTTCTCATGGTTTTTTTCCCCTTCTGCTCTTATTTTTCTTACACAATATGTTTAAATATGTTTAAAAGGGTTGCACATATTTAACCTACATCATATTGTTTGCTGTCTAATGGAGTGGGAAGGGAAGGGAGGAAGAAAAATTTGGAACACAAGTCTTACAAAAATGAAAACTGTATGTGCATTTGAAAAAATATTGAGAAAAAAAAAAGGAAATAGTGAGGAGATATTTTTGTGGGATCATTGGACTCCATGAAAAGTATAATGGAAAGAAAAATCCTACATTAAAAAAAAAAAAATCACAAACCAGTCAAAGCTATCATAACTAAAGGCCATGATGAAAATAAAAGAACCTATTGGACACCACATGAGAGAAACCTCAAACTAAATGACCTAGAAATGTCACAGCCAAAATCTAGAAATTCCAGAACAAAGAAAAAAAATAGCAAACAAATGGTTGTATAAGACTCGGCAATAAAGGGAGAGAATAACTACAGATATGATATTTCAAAAAGCACAATATAGTGGTTTATGAACAAAAATAATTTATCCTATAAATCTCACTATAATCTTAAAAGAAAAAATAAACGTTTACTGTCGATAGTAATCAATAATCAAATCAGTTAATTTATGAAGTACCTGCTAAGTGTCAAACACCGAGCTTAGGCACTCAGGATATTAGTACAAAGGATGAAATAGTCTCTACTTGTACATTTACATTTTAACAGGGAAGATAAGTATATGTAAAAACATACATAGTATTGTATTCAATAAATGTTAAAGACAATATCGTTTAGGGAAATGGGGCTAGCAGTTAAATAGAAAGAAATCAGGAAAAAAATTTCATGAAGAAAATGGCCCAATTCCAATAGATTTGTGATAGAATCATCCACATTCAGAAAGAGGACTATGGGAACTGACTGTGGATTACAACATAGTATTTTCACTTTTTGTTGTTGTTTGCTTGCCTTTTTTTCTTCATTTTTTCCTTTTTGATCTAATTTTTCTTGTACAGTATAATAAATGTAGAAATGTGTATAGAAGAATTGCACAATCTGGTCTCAGACTTAATACGTCCTAGCTGTGTGACCCTGGGCAAGTAACTTAACCCCAGCCTCGGGGAGAAAAAAAAAAAAAAGAATTGCACATGTTTAATATACTGGATTACTTGCTGTCCAGGGAAGGGAATGGGAGGGAAGAGAAAGAGAAAAATTTTGATCACAGTGTTTTGCAAGGTTGAATGTTGAAAACTATCTCTACATATGTTTTGGAGATAAAAAGCTATCATTAAAAAGAAAAGAAATTGGCTCTTATATATCTTAAAGGAAAAGAGAAACTATGAGGCAGAGGTAGGGAGGAAGTACATTCCTGGCATGTGAGACAGCAAGTAGAAAAGGGTAACTAGGAAAGGTGATTGAATATGTCTGAGAAATAGAAAAGAACAATCTGGATTGATCTTTGTCAGTGGGAGAAGAAGTAATGTCCAGTGAAGTTGAAAGACAGGCTGATGTCAGGTTATAAAGTGCTTTAGATGCTAAACAGAAACATTTATATTTCCTCCCGGAAGTATTGGAGAGACATGGTCAAATTTGTACTTGAAAATCACTTTGGCATCAGTGTGAAGGTTGAACTTGATAAGAGACTTGAAGCAGGAAGACTAAGAGGCTAATTTAATAATCTAGGAAGAGATAATGCAGATTTGAAATATAGCTTCCATATCAGAGAAAAGGTACTAAGATGGTGTGAGTTATTTTGAAGCTGAGTTGAAAGGAGATGCAAGATTTGACAATTCATTGAATATATGGGGGTTGAAGTAGTGGGTGAGGAGTCAAGGAAAATGCTGGGTTTATCTAGAAATTTATAAGACTGGAAGGATGGTGGTGTCTTCAATTAAAGAAAAAAACCAAAGACTAGAAGAAGAAAAGAATGGAGAGGAAAGATAATGAGTTTAAATTTTTAACACTGAATTTAATTGAACATTGAATTTAAAATGCCTTCAGAACATCCATTTTAAAGTGTAGAACAAGCAACTGATGATGCAGAACTGAAACTTAGGAAGGATACAAAGGTTGCATGTTTTTACACCTATAAATACAAATCTATTGGTCATCTGCAAAGAGGAGATGCAGGGGCAGCTAGGTGGCACAGTGGATAGAGCACCAGCCCTGAATTCAGGAGGACCGAGTTCAAATCAAATCTCAGACACTTAATACTTCCTAGCTGTGGACCCTGGGCAAGTAACTTAACCCCAGCCTTGGAAAGATCAAAGTCATGGAGAAACTCTAAAAAGAAATACAAAGGGACAAGACCCTATAACTTGACAATCTCCTGAAGTTCTTTCCTCCTTTTCACTGCCGAATTCCTAGGAAAAAAATCTATACTTCAAAAAAAAAAAAAAAAAAAAAAAAAAAAAAGCTGTTTATGATCATTTCACCCACTAACTTCTCAATCTCTTAAAAATTCAATTGACTAAAGTGAAGATGGAGCAATAGGAGGAAGCACAATAAATATCTTCTCAATTCTGATAAGGAAATTCAAGAAAAAGGCAAAGTTACTTTTTCTAGGCTCTGGACAGCACTGAGAAAAGACAGGGAAATCCAAGGGCACTATGGACAAGATGTGGTCATGAGCATCTTTTGGAATACACCAACACAGGAAGAATCAAAGTAAAAAGTTACAAACTTCCCAAAGGATGGGGGAATAGGTACCTAGCTAGAAGATCTTACACCTGCTACATAGCTTTGGAGTCACAGGCCCAGGGCAAACTGAGGAAGAAAGATGCACCCTTGGAGTGGCAGGAATCACAGAGTAAAGAGAAGATAGATATTATTACTCTGAACCAATAGAGTTTTCCAACTAGCAGATTACTGTGTTCAGACATACGTTAGTCATAGTCAACTCAGATCCAAACCCACATCAAGAACTTGCAAAGTTCAAACAAGTAGGAAAGTGTTAAAACTTTGCCCTGGATCAAACCACTTTGGGAGGCTAGAAAATTTGTAGTTCTCTGATTTGAACTGTTCCTATGGACTGGAAACAAATCCAAACTCAATATTCCGAAGAAAGTGGCAACAGAACCAGGCCAGGCCTTCTCTCCAGAGATGTAGAAAGCCTATTCCTAACCTCAAGTCCAAAGTCTGAAAGTAAACTTGAAAAATAAGCAAAACCAAAAGAATTCTACCATGAAAAACTATGTTGAAAGGAACACACAAATCCGTAAGAAAATGACTCAAACTAAGTGGATTAAAATAGAGAGAAGATAGTTTAAAATAAAAAAAAATTTTAAAGTAGAATTAGGGAAGGATAAATCTTAAACTCTAAGAATGTAAAAAAGAATTGGAGTCTGAGGAGTTGCCCATCAATTCAGAAATGGCTGAAGCCCCAAGTATAGGGAGGGAATGGTAGTATTTTAAGAAATGACAGATTTCAGAAAAGCCTGGGGAATCTTGATACAAAACAATCTGTATACAGACAATAATATCATAGAGACAACAAGGTTTGAAAAACTTAAAAACAATCACAATTCCAGAGGACTAAAAATAAAACATGCTCTTATCCATTTCCTGATAGAGAGGTGTGAAGCTCAGAGTATAGAATTTCTATTATGATGACAGACATTTAATTCCGCATAAGCATTATATATGTATGTTTCCTATACATATATACTATTTTAGACATGATCAATGCAGTCCTGTTTTTGATCATATATATTTGTAAAAGGGGGTTTGTTTTTATCAAGTGGGTGAAAGGAGAGAAATGAGATGGAAGATAGAGCTGATTTTTGCTGGCATAAAAAATGTTTTAATTTATATAAAAAGAAAATGCTATTTCCAACTTCTAGGTCACTTGGGAAATAAGGAAGAATACTGAAATTTTCTACAGTCCCTATTCTCCCAACGTTTTCTAAAAGAGGAATTATGTATGAGAAGTATAGAAATTACAATTGCCCACATAGGAAAAGAAACCAAGATAATCAACAAAGTAACAATCTTATGAATTAACAGTGGACAGTGATAATCACTAATTGAATCACTAAACATGTATACTTCTCCAGCCTCCACAAGCCAACAAGCCATCCAAACCAATCTACAGGCTTATGCTCTAAGAACCTATTCTGGAATTTTTCTGCTACTGCACAGCTCCTACCTTTACCTTGACATTCTACTGCCATAAACCTCCAAATTTCAATTCTGCCCACATGTGTGCAGAGAAGGAGAAGGTACAGGAAGATAGTACTTGGCTCATGTGGCATCTAGATTAGGGCACCCCAAGGTAACCAACTGCCCATTTTACCCTCAACCAAGACTACAAAAAAGTGGTAGACACAAGAGTTAACCTGGCTAGACAACTACTAAATCAAAGCAGGGAGTCAACATGCAGAAAGTACTACAACAAGCCTTTAGACAAAGGACACTAGCATTCAGCTGGAACCAGTATTGAACCCCAAGAAGTTAGTTACACAAGGACCAAGGCCAATAAAAAGACAATTCTCTAATGTGGGATGATGCTGAGATGCTTTCGAGTTTCCTCCCCAGGAAGGTAAAAGAGGAAAGGGCTAGAAAATGGACAGAGAAATAATAAGAAAAAACGCCTCAAGTCACCAAAGATCTCAAAAGGAAGAACACTCAGTTAGAAACCTAGAGTATAAGCTAATTAATGAGGATAGAAAATTAACAAGAAACCTAAAAACTATGTTTCTAAATAAATATTCTAAGGCAAAGGAAACTGAACACCTGATGAAAAAACCTGTGAATTTATTCCCAAGACAGCATAGAACTGTAACATGACATTCCTGAATGATTTAAGAGACACAATCTTAAGAATTTAGATAAGAAGGAAGAGAATTTATAATTCACACCAGATAAACTAGAAAAACTTCAATTCATGGTGGCAAGACTCTCCAAAGAAGTGAGAAAGAGAAAATTACTAGGGATATAAATATTCTGAAGTAAAGAACAATCTGGGGGAAAATAAGTATAATCTTAAAAGAATTCAAACAAAGTGCTCTGACCTTGAAGATAGCATTAGAGACAATTTAAGTATTATAGGTCTCCCAAAAGAACCTAGCAAGTTAAAAAAAAACAAACTGAAAATCATAAAGTAAGAAATATTACAAGAAAAATGCCCAAAACTTAAATACAGAAAACATAGCATACCAATTGAAAAATCCATAAACTTGGGAGCAGCAAGGTGGTGCAGTGGATAGAGCACCAGCCCGGAATTCAGGAGAACCCAAGTTCAAATCTGGTCTCAGACACTTAACACTTCCTAGCTGTGTGACCCCGGGCAAGTCACTTAACCCTGGCCTCAGAAAAAAGAAAAGAAAAGAAAAAATCCATAAACTCCTTCCAGGGGAAAAAATATATAAGTGGTTCAATTTCACAATTCCAAAGGCAACAAAATCTACAAAAGACTAGAATAACAACCTTTAAATATTATGAAAAGGCAGAAATGAAACTGTTATTTCCAAAATTGTCACGAAATTTCTAACTACTAAAACCTTTTCTCAATCCTCATTCTTCTTGATCTTTCCACAGTATTTGGAATCACTGACCACCCTCTTTCTTCCTGGATACTTGTCCTTCTCTGGATACCCATGGATATTCATGCTATCTTGTTCTCTTACTAGCATACAGTGCTTTCTCTGTCTTCTTTACTTAATCCATCCATATGCCACCCCCAAAGTGTAGATAAATTTCAAGGCATATCCTAGCCTTTTTTTCTCTCTGCACTGTCTTAGTGTCTTCACTTCTCATGTTTTCAATTATTGTTTCTATGCAGATGACTTAGTAGATATATAACCAACTCTAGTATTTCATTTGAACTATAATTCTACATCACCAATTACCTACTGGATTATCCCATAAGAATCACAAACTCAACATGTCCATATAAGAACTCATTATCATCCTTTCCTCCTCAAAAAAAAAAAAAAAAAAAAAAAAAAAAATTCTCTCCCTTTTTTCAACAGAACTACAGCTTTCTAATCACCTATTTTCAAAAATAGAAGATAATCCTCTCAATTCCTTACTTTTCCTTACTGTATATATACTATCTGAAATAGTAAGAAACCTTGAGGGAGAAATATGAGGTGTCATATGCCTAGCAAATCAGACTACTGCCAGCACCTAGGCAATGCTTTTGCCCTTCATAATGGGACAGAAATATCCCAGAACCATGAATATAAGAAGTCTTGGGAATAACGCACTCTCCACACCAGCCTTTGCAATCATTATTGAGGAGAAGTAGCACTGTGGAAATGGAACCAATCATTGACAAACTGCTTAATCCACTTATTCCCATCTCCTTTAATCCAACCCCCTTCTACAACTCTAAAGCTACCCATTCCTTCTACTGTGTTCTCTGAAATGTCTGCTCCATATGTAAAAAAAAAAAAAAAAAACAAAAACAAAAACAAAACAAAACACTTCCTTTTATCTTAAATCTTTTCCTTTCCCACTCTTACCATCTTCTCACAATTCAATGAGATTTGGCTTTCCCCTCCAGCTACACAGAGATGATACTTTGATACTGACACTACCATCAATCAGTGTGTTATTCCAGGTTTGAGAACTCTGAAATTCCTTTATCTGATATCCTATTCCATTTTTTTCCCCTCTTACAATCCCTAAACCAGTTATTCATTCTCATTATGACCTCCAGTTCCTCTTTCCCTCAATTCTTTCCCAGGCCATTGCCCCCCTCCCACCACCACTACTGTCTACTCCCTTCCCCAACTTGACTTCTTGGTGAACCAATTCCACTCTATATAGTGTGCTTCTTTAGAGTTTGTTGTCCCATTAACTGACTGATTTTACTCTGCCAAGCCTTAGTCTTCCTTGGATTACTCACCCATTCACCTTTCTTCATACCTCAGTTGCTACTGAACCAAGCTGGAGAAATCACAAAACTGTACTATCTGGGTCTATTATAAATTCATGTTACCTAATCTCAATTGGGCCCTTACTAAATGGCAACACTTTTTACAATTCCTAATTGATTTACTATCTCACTCACCATAATTACTTTTCCAAGTCTGTTCATTCCTCCTCAAACTTTGCAGGATTCCATGGCCAATTCTCAGAGATCTCTTTTTTTCCCCCTATTCCTCATTTCATATCATGGAAATGCCCAGCCCCCCCAATTCCTCCCATCTTGTCTCTTGTCCTCTGATCATTTCGCAAAAAGTGTTCTTTTTCCTTGCCAAGAAAACATCCTTTAAATACACAAGTTATTCTATTCTATACACTCTACCATTAATTTCCAATCTCTCCAAATCTATTCAATTGTTTCTCTACTACCTATGAACAGACCCTTATCTCCATCATCCAAAAAAACAAAACAAATAAAAACCAAAAAAAAAAAAAAAAAAAATCTTGGTTGATGTAGCTATCCAAATAGCTATCCATCTTTTCTCTCTTCTTCCTTTCATAGAGGAAATAAACTCTTCTGAGTAACCAATGATCTCTTAATTGACAGATTTGCTTTTTCTCAGTCCTCCTTGACTTCTCTGCAGCCTCCAACTCTGGAGATCACTCTTCTTCCTTTTATGTGTAGTCTTTCCTCATTAGACTATAAGTGCCTTGAGAGCAGGAACAGTTTTTCTTTTTTGTCCCCAAGGCTTAGCATTAATATCAGGTACACAGTAACTATTTTATAAATGCTTATTGACTGATTTGAAATCCCCATCTTTTAATAATAGGTGCTCATCGAGTACTACAAACATGCAGGACCAGGAAGCCGCACTATGCCTCAGACTACAGATCCTGCTTGTAGACCAACTCTTGCAACTATCATCTTGGGAATCAACTCTCCCTTCACTCCAAAGAGATGTAATCTAGTAAATGCCTCTATGATCTGCAGCTGCTGCCTCCTCAGCAGGTAAAGATAGTAAAAAAGAGAAAACAAAGTTCTTGACACCAAAGTTCTTTGTATTACGAAATGGTTCATCATAAACTGACATAATTTTAAGTGGGAATAACATTAAAGATAATGTATTACCATCTTGCTTTGCTGCTGTATTCTAAGGCCTAAGGGATTTTTTCATCTGACACTCGGGTGAAACCTTTTATATGTTAAACATCCATTAATGTGTGATCTCTCTGAAACCAGGAGCTCTTTACTTTTTTAATTTGTATCCCCAGCATTTAATAAATGCTTTTTCATTCATTTATTCAATTCTGTCTCTACCACATATCTCAAATTTCTCCTTTTCTCAGGTACATCATCTCTCTATACTACTTCAATAGCTTAATCAGTGTCTCTCAAGTCTTTCTCCTTACCAATCCATCCTACAGACACCAAATTAACATTCGTAGAACACATATCTGACATCATTCCTCAACTCAATGGACTCTAGTACTTCTTTACTGCCTCTAAAATAAAGTATAGGATCCTCTTTTTAGCATTTAAAATCCTTTACAAGTTCTTCAGCCTTTCCAGGTTTATTACTCATTATTCTCTTTTATAATTCAAGTCAACTGTCCTTGATACTTCTCATACATTCTATATACCATCTGTATCTTTCCAAAGACTACCTCCCATGGATGATATATGTTCTCTTCTTACCTCCTTTTAAAATCAATAGCTTCTTTCAAAAATCAGTTCAATACCTCCTACACAAGGCCTTTCCTTCCTCAGAACAAATTGTCTTGTGTTTACTGTCTATATACATTTTGTTTCTCCTGATAAAATGTAAGCTTAAGAGAAGAAACTATTTCAATTTTGTCTTGTAGCCCCAACACCTAGTATAGTACTTAACACACAATAGATGCTTCATAAATGCCTGTTGATTGATTAATCATAGTTCACCTTTATAAAGCACTTGGCAAACCTTAAAGGAATTTCTCCAACCATACACTGCTTATATCAAGGATTTAGTAGTATTATTCCTACTTTTACTTTAGGAAGAAGCAAACTCAGAAAAGTGAAGTGATAGGCCCTAGGTCACAGTTGGAAAATGGAAAATGAGCCAAGAGTAGAACCCAGATCTTCTGACACCAAATCCAATATTCTTTCCACTATATACCATGATGATTCACATTCCGTACCTTCCCCTAAAGTCTTAGTAGAGTTTTCTGTCTAGAGTTTGCAGAAGTAAAATGTACATAGAGACAACAGGGTTTTTTGGGTTTTTTAAATTCTGTTGATTCTAGAAAACAATTATTTTCACATACATATAGTAATTTAGATGAGTGTTTTACTGTAAAGTTGGAATCTGTTCAATTTCAAGATTCACTGCAGCTAGGTGGCACAATGGATAGAATATTCAAACTGGAGTCAAGAAGACCGGAGTTCAAATCTAACTTCAGACATTCACTAACTGTGTGACCCTGAGCAAGTCACTTAACATCTACTGGTCTCAGTTTTTCTCAAATCATAACAGATCATAATAATACCTACTTGTCAGTACTGTTCTGAGAAATAAGAAAATAACTTAAAAGTACTTGGCAGTGTCTAACACATAGCAGACACTTTTAAAATGTTTTTCCCTGCTTCTTAATTAAAAATGTTTTGTGTCTATAGAGAAACATGTTGCTAGTAACAGTATTATAATAAATGAAAAACTATGCCCAGTGAATAGAAAATAGATGAACACATCGTGGTATGTAAATCTGATTAAGTATTACCATTCCATAAAGAATAAAATAAAAGGATTCATACTAGGAATATAGGGCTGGTTTAATATTAGGAAAACTATTAGTATAACTGACCATATTAATAATCAAATTAATAAAAACCATATGAAAAAGCATTTGTAAAATCCAACATCCAGTCTTACTAAAAACATTTGAGAGTATAGGAATAAATGGACTATTCCTTAAAATAGTCAGGAACATATATTTAAAACCATCAGTAAGCATCATATGTAATGGGGATAAACTGGAACCTTTCCCAGCAAGATCAGGAATGAAACAAGGTTGCGCACTATCACCATTACTATATTCAATATTGTATTAGAAATGCTAGCCTCGACAATAAGAGTGGAGAAAGAGATTAAAGGAATTAGAGTAGGTAATGAGGAAATCAAACTATCACTCTTTGCAGATGTTATAATAATATACTTAGAGAACCCCAGAGATTCTAATAAAAACTTATTAGAAATAATTCACAACTTTAGTAAAGTTGCTGGATACAAAATAAATCCACATAAATCCTCAGCATTTTTATACATCACCAACAAAATCCAACAGCAAGAGATACAAAGAGAAATTCCATTCAAAACAACTGTTGAGAGTATAAAATATTTGGGAATCTATCTGCGAAAGAAAAGTCAGGAATTATATGAGCAAAATTATAAAACACTTGCCACAAAAATAAAGTCAGATTTAAATAACTGGAAAGACATTAAGTGCTCTTGGATAGTACAAGTGAATATAATAAAGATGACAATACTCCCTAAACTAATCTATTTATTTAGTGCTATACCAATCAGACTCCCAAGAAACTATTTTAATGACTTGGAAAAAAATAACAACAAAATTCATATCGAAGAACAAAAGGTCGAGAATTTCAAGGCAATTAATGAAAAAAAAATCAAATGAAGGTGGTCTAGCTGTACTTAATCTAAAACTATATTATGAAGAGCAGTCATCAAAACCATTTGGTATTGGCTAAGAAATAGACTAGTTTATCAGTGGAATAGGTTAGGTTCACAGGACAAAATAGTGTACAACTATAGCAATCTAGTGTTTGACAAACCCAAAGGGCCCAATTTTGGGGATAAGAATTCATTATTTGACAAAAACTGCTGGGAAAAGTGGAAACTAGTATGGCAGAAATTAGATATGGACCCACACTTAATACCATATACCAAGATAAGATCAAAATGGGTCCATGATTTAGGAATAAAATATTAGATCATAAATATATTAGAGGAACATAGAATAGTTTACCTCTCAGACTTGTGGAGGAGGAAGGAATTTGTGACCAAAGGAGAACTAGAGATCATTATTGATCACAAAATAGAAAATTTTGATTACATTAAATTAAAAAGCTTTTGTACAAACAAAACTAATGCAAACAAGATTAGAAGGGAAGTAACAAATTGGGAAAATATTTTTACATTTAAAGGTTCTGATAAAGGCCTCATTTCCAAAATATATAGAGAACTGACTCTAATTTATAAGAAATTAAACCACTCTCCAATTGATAAATGGTCAAAGGATATGAATAGACAATTTTCAGACGATGAAATTAAAACTATTTCCACTCATATGAAAGTGTTCCAAATCACTACTGATCAGAGAAATGCAAATTAAGACAACTCTGAGATACCACTACACACCTGTTAGATTGGCTTAGATGACAAGAACAAATAATGATGAATGTTGGAGGGGATGTGGGAAAACTGGGACACTGATGCACTGTCGATGGAGTTGTGAAAGAATCCAACTATTCTAGAGAGCAATTTGGAACTATGCCTAAAAAGTTATCAAACTGTGCATATCCTTTGAACCAGCAGTGCTACCACTGGGCTTATCTCAAAGAATTACTAAAGAAGGGAAAGGACATGTATGTGCCAAAATGTTTGTGGCAGCCCTTTTTGTAGTGGCTAGAAACTGGAAAATGAATGGATGCCCATCAATTGGAGAATGGTTGGGTAAATTATGGTATATGAATGTTATGGAATATTATTGCTCTGTAAGAAATGACCAGCAGGATGAATACAGAGAGGTTTGGAGAGACTTACATGAACTGATGCTGAGTGAAATGAACAGAACCAGGAGATCATTATAACACTTCAACAACAATACTGTATGAAGATGTGTTCTGATTGAAGTGCATATCTTCAACATAGAGATCTAATTCAGTTCCAGTTGATCAATGATGGACAGAATCAGCTACACCCAGAGAAGGAACACTGGGAATTGAGTGTAAACTGTCTGCACTATTGTTTTTCTTCCCAGATTACTTTTACCTTCTGAATCCAATTCTTCTGTGCAACAAGAAATTCAGTTCTGTACACATATATTGTATCTAGGATATACTATAACATATTTAACATGTATGGGATTGCCTGTCATCTAGGGGGAGGGGGTAGAGGAAAGAAAGGGAAAATTCGAGACAGGAGTACAAGGGATAATGTTGTAAAAAAAAAAAAAATTACCCATGCATATGTACTGTCAAAAAAATTATAATTATAAAATTAATTTTTAAAAAAATTTAAACAAAAGAAAGAAAGAAAGAAAGAAAGAAAGAAAGAAAGAAAGAAAGAAAGAAAGAAAGAAAGAAAGAAAGAAAGAAAGAAAGAAAGAAAGAAAGAAAGAAAGAAAGAAAGAAAGAAAGAAAGAAAGAAAGAAAGAAAGAAAGAAAGAAAGAAAGATTAAAACCTGCTCTCAATACTGGTCTGTATGCAAAACTATGGAAAGCACTTAGCACAATACCCAGCATATAATATGTGCTTAATAAATATTTAGTAAGTTGAAAAAAAAATTAATAAATATCCAGAGAGACACACAAAGATTTGCATCAAGTGATGAGTATAACAGAAAAAGAACCAAAAGAACAAAATATATTCAATAACTAACATAACCAGCAACACCAAAAAGCAACAAAACTCATGTTAAAAACAATGAATGATGGAAGTTCCAAATATTAAAGCTATATCACACACATATACCTTCCTTTGTATTAATTTACAGTAAACTACAAGAAGTGACAAATACTCAAAGTTACAACCACTCTATTAGGCAATTTTACTTTTATCACTTACAAAAAGGGACAAGATAACTTAGGAAGTCTGGGCAAATAAAATTAATAAGAAAAAAAAAATTTTTTAAAGAAATAACGCAAGCACCAGCCCTGAAGTGGAGGACCCAAGTTAAAATCTGGCCTCATAAAATTAACCTAGCTGTGTAACCCTGGGCAGGTCACTTAACCCCAAATGCCTCAAAAAAAAAAAAAAAAAAAAAAAAAGCATAGTACCATTCTTGCTTAGCAACCACACACACACACACACACACACACACACACACACACACTCACACACACACACACTCTCTTACTAACATATATACCATAAAAGTTTAAAAGTTATCAAGTGATTTTTTTTTTTTAAGATCACCAAAAAAAACGATTAAGTTGTCCATGGCTACTACATATATTATTTTTAAAAGTATCCATGATGTCATTGGCCCTCTTCAAAGACAGAAGACAAACACCACCACCACACTGATGAAATTCCAGATTGTACAAAGCATAAAACTACTAAGATGACTTATTTTGGATCATAAATCTAGAAATAGAAGGAATTCAGAGGGTCACCTCATCCAATCCCTGTTTTACAATGAAGAATCTGAAGTCAGATAATTGAGCTAGCTGCAGTCTCAGGTAGCAAATACCATGTGTCAAAGACAGACTCACAGAAATCCCTAACGGAGTCAATTTTATCAGAAAATTTCTTGTGAGATTTTATATTAGTTTAGTAAGTATCCTGCCTTTCCCATAACTTAAAATAAAAATATTAAGTAAATACTAATAACATTAATTTCAGGGGATCAAAATTATTAACCTGTAATTACCAATAATCAATATGTACATATTTTTATTTGTGTGTATATGTATATATATATATATATACATATATATATATATATATATATATATATATATATATATATATTTCCCCCCCAAAAAAAAAAAACATCTTACACCATCATTTACATGCTTCTCTTGCTTCCATACCTAAAACTCAATTCTAGGTGTTTGAATCCCAAGCTTCAATAATGTTAGATCTTTACTGATCTTCCTGGTTATAAGTGCACTCTCAAATCATCTGTACTTACATTGTATGTTTTATCATGACCTTTCTGTATACATGTTATTTTTTTGCTAATAAAAATCTAGATTCCTTAAAAATCCTTTAAAGAAAATTATTATTGTTTTTGTATCCCCAGAATGCCTTGTACATAATCAACATCCTCACAAATTACATATTCAAAAGATCCCTATAATGCAATATTGGCTAATACTTTCTGAAAAATAAAAAAACAATCTCAGAGAAGAGAAAATCTTTGTCATAGTCAGTCATACAAACAAGATTAAAACGAGAATCCAGGTCTTTTATTTCCAGGTTTTTATTCTGCATCAAGATGAGTATTAATAAATCAAGTTGCAAAAATCATCATCATAATATCAATATGGAGACAAAAAAAAATTTTTTTTAATTACTGGAACACAGTTAAAGTGATTTGGTAGATAGCGTGCTGGGCTTAAAGTCATGATGACTTATCTTTCTGAATTCAAATCTGATCTCAGATACTAGCTGTGTTGACCCTGGGAAAGTCAATGAACCTTGTTTGCCTCAGTTATCTCATCTGTAAAATGAGCTGGAGAAGGAAATAGCAAACCATTCCAATGTCTTTGCCAAGGAAACCCCAAAAGGAGTCAGGAAGAGTGAAAGGACTGAACAATATCAATAGTACAATCTTATTTTAAAGACTATCCAGATAAAGTGAGGCCTTAAACCTAAGACTTCATTAGCCTAGAGAGAACTCCCAGGTAAGTTAAGTTCCTGCCCAATGCAGGTAGAAACCTCTGCAACTTACCTAGAGTATACTTCAGTAGTGTTAAGTGGCATGCCCAAGTCACATAAGTACTTTGTTAACTGAAGCAGAACTTGAAACAAAGGCTTTCTGACTCCTTAGGATGACCATCTTTTTCTCTTCATCTCTTTATATAGATTTATTTCATCATCATGACAATTCAAAAGTATTTCAATCATTATAACAATTCAAAAGCATTTCAAATCTTCAAATTTCTAGTATTAAGCTATCAGCTCCTAACTAAAAGCCAGGAATATTCTGTGAAATAATTAGATGAAATCTGTTTTTAAAAATAGCTATAAAAGAAACATGCTCAACTCCTAAACCAATTTAAATGATTAAAACTATTCTAAAACAAGAATTAAATCTATTCAATACATCTCTGATTTACATTACTGAAAAGCAATTGTGTTTGTTACTTCCTAAATTCCTAAACCAACATTTTACAATTCTAAATTAAGATTAAATGCTATTGTAAAAACTGACATCTGGATCCTTTTACTCTTTATTTTCCTGTTCCCCAAAGGCACCATCATCCTTTCAGTTACCCAAGGTCTGCAACAAGAGTCATTTGGACTCCACTTGTATATCCAAGCAACTGCCAAACCATGTCTATAATATTTCTCTTTTATCTACTCAAATGGCACCAGCCTAATTCAAGTCATGACCTTTCCAATAATCTGCAAGCAAACCTCTCTTCCTCAACTCTCTAACTCCTCCAATCCTATTACAAAAGTGAATTTCTTAAAGCACAGGTCTAACCCATAGCTCAATAAATTCTAGTGGCTCCCTATTATCTCCTATATCAAATATAAACTTTATTTAAAGTCCTTCACAACCCAGCCAAACTTACTTTTCCAGTATTCTTAAATATTACTACTTACTCCCTTCTATATGCTCTACAATTCAGCCTTACTGGCCTACTTGTGGTTCCACACACAAGCCCATCTCTGTGCCTTTGCACTGGATTGTCTTGTCTCCTATGTTTCCAATGTTCTCTCTTCTTTCTCCACCTAAGAGGTAGAAACCTCTCAGATTTCTTACCTTTGTTCAAAACTGAGTTCAAATGCTTTCACCTGCATAAGGTTTTTCCTGGTCCCCTCAGCTGTTATTGCCTCCTTCTTAAAGTTACTTTTTATCTATTTTGCAAGTATCTTGTACATATTTAAGTAGCTGCAAGCTCTGTTCCCTCTCTAAACTCAGAACTTATGCTCTTTAAGGGAAGGAACTATTTTCAATTTTATCTTTGTTTCCCTAGAAATTTGCATAGTATCCGGCATAAAGACAGTATCTAAGGGTAGCTATATAGCACAGTGAATAGAGCACTGGCCCTAGAGTCAGGAGGACTTCAGTTCAAATTTGAACTCAGACACTTAACACTTGCTAACTTTGTAACCTGGGCAAGTCATTTATCCCTGTTGCCTCAAAATTGTCCTGCAAAAGAAAAAAAGGATATCTTTAAAAAAAAAAAAAAAAAAAAAAAAAAGCATGTAATAAAAAGTTATTGATTGACTATAATCAGTAATACAAATTTTAGTCAGTTCAAATTTTGTTTCTGATGTTAACTACCTGACCACAGATAAATCACAAATCCTGGGCCTCCTTAATTTCTTCATCTAATGTACCTTATAAACATTAAATAGGTTAAATAGGTTATTGTTCATGTGAAAAATGAAGGGAAAAGCTGGACACTTGTCTAAAGATCACTGCAGCTTTGGATCTATGATCCTAACTTAATACAAAATAATCAGTAGCTAGAAAAGAGAATTGGTCCACAAACTTTTGTTCATTTATTTTGTCCACAAACTTTTGTTCATTTATTTTTAGCCAAATATTTCACCTTTTACAATTAATGGTTTCTTTAAGACAAATTTTTCTAAACCATTCTACATTGTATCTTCATATTCATCTATATAAATTTGCTACGATGTCATGTTACAATATTGATACTTCAAGAATCTGTGATTTGAGTCTCAAAATTTCTAGATTTTTATGCACAGTTTTCCAAGCCAACAGGTATTTATTAAGCATTTATTAAGCTTCTATGTGCCCAGACATTGTACTAAGCACTAGTTACAAAGAAAGGCAAAAGATAGTCCCTGCTTTCTAGTAGCTTACAGTCTCCTGGTTGCAGAGCTGCTGAAATCCAAAAACATCTACTGTGTACAACTATACTAAATGCTAGAGACACAAAGATAAAGATAAAGATAACAGTCCCCATCCACAAGATTACATTCTATTAAAGGAAAAAGAAGACACACACACACATATACAAGACAAATGAGGAAGGGGAGAGAGAAGCACTAGTCATTGAGAAGATCAGGAAAGGTCTCATAGAGAGATGTTTGAATTAAACTTTGAAAACAGGGCTAGCTTTATCTGAAGCTTTTATCCAACTTGAACAGTATATGCCAGGTTTCCCTGAGGTACCACAGCCTTCAAGAACCCAGGGTAATCTTCAGACTAAGCCCCCAAATCAGAATTCTAGTAGAGTATTATTATAATATATAATTAAATGCTACCTCACAACAGAATTCATAAGCTATTACAAAAAGTTAGCAAGTATCTGGGCCTAAAAGGTAACAAATCATTAAGAATTTTAATAAATTACTCTTTTCCTTCAACTAACTTCTAAACATCACTTTAAAGCATGCTATATTAAATTAATTCTGGGCAAATTCTAGCTGCAGGAAGAGGGAAAAGAGGGAGTGAGAATAGGAGAAGATAGTGTATATTGCTAATTTGTAAAACAGTAATTCTCAATTTGTGATGCTTCTAGAGGCTCTGTCTTATGAAAAAAAAAAAAAATACCTGTTCAGTAATTTAATAATAATCACAATTAGAAAAAAAAAAATGTTTTATTTACTTCAATTATTTTACCTACTACCTAATAAAGTGTCCTGACAGAGCTGTCCCAAGAGGTCGGTGGAATCTGACTAAGATGAGACCCAGAGAATTTGGTCATATATATTAGTAAATCAGAACCAGAATTTCAGCCCTGGTCCTTCAAATATAATTTCAAATACACCATGGTGAAATTAGCAGGAAAAGTGTTAAGTCAGAAATAAATACACTTTTCAGAAATAATTATTCAACCATTTACTATAATATGAAAACTAACTACAAATCATTCTTTTATCCTCAGACCATTATTTGGTTAAATTATGTTAGCCTGGTAGAGAAGTTATAGTACATGCTTGAAATAAAACTTCTGTTCTTTTTAAATTTTCTAAGTTGTGGTCTTAGAATCTACCAACTTATTCTTCAGGAGTTTCAAACAAGGTTCTAACACAACCCAAAAAAAAATATATCTACATATAATACATCAATAGAGCCTTTCTCTATTAACTAAATTGTAGCATTGTATGTATAATGTAATGTGAGTGATAGCTGGAAAGAGTTATACACAAATTTTCTTATCAAGTTTAAATTCACAATTATAAAGTTGTGTAAAAATCATGGCAGAATTAACACATTTTTCCCCTATTAACTAAAGCCAAGTCACCTTTCTAATGCAATAACAAAGCCATGATAAATACAACATACTTATGCATTTGAGAAGCTTTTAAGGTTTGCTTAAACATATAAAGCACTACTTTTTAAAATTCAAAATATATTAATTCCATCAATACAATTTTCACTCAAAATATGTACTTCTGTAGAAATTTAAAATATGGAATGAAACAAGTACTTGAGAGATACATCTGATTAGGTATTTTCAGAAAGTAAAACAGCCTGCAAAGCTACCTCTAATAAATTCCACATTTATATAACATTTTAAGATTTACAAAACACTATTCTGACAATTATGTAAGGGATATGGTATAAGTATTATTATTCCCATTGCTGAGACCAGGAAACTGAGGTTCCAGAGTTAAAATAATTTTCCCAGAACTGCAGGACTAGTGATAACCACAACAGCTCTTTTTCCACTTAACGTTATCAATGCCTAGGACTAAAATCCTCCTGCTTTAAACTTCATTTAATCAAATGCTAGGTAGTCAGAGAAGAACATGTTAAAAGTCAGACATTACATTTTATCATTATTTCAGAGCATTGTATTGAATAAAGAAAACGAACTCTGGGAGTCTTTAAGAATTACTATACAAATAAGGAATTTGTTTTTGTTTTTTTTTTTTTTAATAACCATTCTTTTAGTAAAGTGGCTTTCTTATCAAGTCAGTGAACATTAATCTTTAAATCTGACTCAGATCTAACCAGGCCTCTAGGCCTGACTGGTAGTTGACTTGCCCTGTATTATTTTAAATTTGCTTGATACAGAGCATAGATTTAAAAGAAATAAAAGGATCTGGTTGTCAATTGATAATCTTATTCACTTTTTTTAAGTGCAAGAAATTGGAAGGGGTTAAGAGGGAATAAAAGATTAGGCGTATTAGAATCTGTAGTACATGGTTTTCCTTATTTCCGCAAAACAGGTTTTACCCATTAAATCCACAAATATACTCAGAATGCATCGCTAAATAAAAAGAGGTTTAAAAGGTTATCTTCTCATACACGGTTCATTTCCAGCATTTACAAAGTGGCAGAAATGTTTCATATTCTGCTTCCTACTCCCCCCCCCTCCGGGAAAAAAAAAAAAGGCACCTCCCAGTGAGTTAAATACAAATTAACAGGTATGAGAGGCCTCAGGAACAGCCAGAAAATCAGAAAAAGGGGGATTGGGGGAAGGGAAGATTGGACTCGGAGGAAAAACCTCCTCCTCCCAATCCGCCGCCCCACCTCACCTTCCCTCACCTTCCCTCCCCCAGGCACAGTAGTGAGGGGCTAATTAAGACCTCGTTAATTGACACCTGTAATGAGGAAAGTTTCCCGGAGCACATAGGCCCCGCTCCCCGAGATGTCTCGTTTAAAGGCGGGCCTAAGACGGCGAGTGAAGCTGCTGCTTCCCCACCCGCCAGGTAACTGAGAGTGCCCAGGCTACACCAGGCCCTACTAGGCCCGGCCCGCATCGGCCCCAGAGGCCGCAGCCTCCTCAGCGGCCCGGCTCCCTGGCCCAGACACCTTCCCGGGGGCGCCAGGCCCGCACGCTCCCCGGCCCCGGCGGAACCGCGCTTTCCCTCAGGCCTCGGAAGATGGGGGTGGAGAAGCAGAGGCTGGGACTGAGTTAGAGGTGGGGACCCCCCAACACACCCACAGATACACACACGCACCCCGAGAGGCGGCGACGGCGGCGGCTACTTACTTTCATTTAACACCTCCACCAGGTCTGCGCAGTTCTCGCACATCGTTCAGCCGCCGCCCCCCCCCCTCCCCCGCTTCGGATCGCACGGACAGATCCCGACCGGAGGGGGGGGGAGGGGAGAGAGGAGGAGGGGGGCCGGCCGGCCGGCGGGGGAGGGGGGAGGAGAGAGCTGGAGAGGGTGGGGAGGTGAAGGGGACGAGGAACTGCCTGTCCCGGGAGCGGGGGCGGTGAGGGGGGGAGGAGGGGGGGGACGAGGGGAGGTGCGCAGGCCGGAGGGGCGCGGAGGCGCCTGCGGCGGCGGGGAAGGGGGGGATAGAGGGGGGAGGGGACAGGGAGGGAGGGAGGGGGATGGGGGAGAGAAGCAGTCGAGTCACTTCACCGACCAGACGCCGCGGCCACCGCCGACGCCGCCGCCGCCATTTTACTAGAGCGCTCGGGTTGCGCTCGGCTCTTTCCGACCAGGCGAAGGAGCCGAAGAGAAGAGACTCTCACTCTCATTCCTCCTCCTCTTCCTCCTCCTCCTCCCCCCTCTCCCTCCCCCTCCCTCCTCTCTCCACACACACGATACACATACACACACATACACACACCTCTACATACACACACATACACACACCCACCCACCCCACACCACCTCTAGCTGGCTCACCTCCCTCCCTTTCCTCTTCCGTCCTCCCCTCCCCACCCCCACTCCCACCCCCCACCCCCAACACACCCCTCCCAGCCCCGGATCTCTGTCAGCGGCCGGAAGGAAAACACGAAGCCAGCTCGGCTGAGGGGGGAGTTAGGGTGAGTAGGGTAAGATGGCGGCTTCAGGCTGGGCCGCAGTGCCTGCAGGTTGCCCATCGTCGCCCCCTACCCCTCCCAAAGCCCGATCAGCTTCCTCCCAGCCCTCTTCACATTGACATTGACCCTTCGGCTGCCTGAGTGGAGGTAGCGCTGGGGTTCCCCGCCCTCACAATTTCCTAGGTCCCGGGGCCCCCCCACCCTCAAGGGTGAGGGAGGGGGGTCGCGAGGACGAGAGGTTACCAAAAAAAAAAAAAAAAAAAAAAAAAAAAGCGGCTTATCGTGTACTGGGGAGGTCAATCCCGGCTCTTCCTTGGGTCACTCACGTTTATTCTCTGCCTCAGACGGGCTGTTAAATGACCGAAGTCTTTAAGTCCCTTCAGCCAGGCCGACGACCCCTGCCCTGGGGCTGAGGGGAGCCCAGGGGTGTGGTGTTTGCCAGGCTGTGGGTGCGGCTTCCACCTGCCTAACTGCCGATTCAGGACTCGAGTTGTAGACGCCCCTCCAGACCCTAAGCTAATAAGCCTTCATCCTAGATCGCTAAAACTTGAACTTGTAAAATGAGGGGGTGGGACTAGAGGACCCTTTCAGCTCTAAATCTATGATCCTATGAACTTGTCACCCAATAGAACGATACTAATGGGGGGGCGGGGATGAGATGAGAATACAGGGAGTGGTTGCTCAAGTGACACAATATCCCTTTATTCAAGATGGGTCCTTTTGATTGACCCATGGTACCATTCCGAGAGAGTCTTGCTACTCCGAAAATCCCTAATTTATTAATTTATTTAAGTCCCTACTATGTGCCAGGAACTGTGATAAGTGCTTTACGAATATGTGATACAACCCTGGGAAGTAGGTACTTTTATTATCATTTTAAGTTGAGGAAGAGATAAAAAATAAAGATGACTTCAAAGATTATTTCCAGTTCAAAATCTATGATGAGGTAACATGTAGAAGACAGAAGGACACAATTAAATTTATTCTCATGCTGAAGTTTTGGTGGGTTTTCATTGAAGGATGGTGGCTTAACCCTAAATTGGTACTTTTGTATCAATTAAGAGGGAAAATGTACCAGTACCAAACTTGGATAATTATTCCTAGTATTTGAGATTCTTCCCTAGTGTAAAGGGAAAAATACCGTTCATAGAATAAAAACAGACCTCAGACCAGACTTCTCACTAATTTTGTGACCTTGGAGCATAAGAGAAGTTACTTTACTCATTTTACAAATAACTCACATAATCATTTATTGATCACCATGTGCTAGGCATTGGGAATACAAAGCAAAATGAAGCTCTTCTTGCCCTAAAAGAGCAAACATTCTTTTGGGAAGGATAATTTGTAAATGTGTAAGTGTATACAAGATTATATCTGGAGGGGTGAAATGGAAACAGCAATTGTCAGTGCCTATGGGTTTCATAGGTTGCCTTGAGAATCAAATGGGGTAATATATGGGAAAGGGCCTTACACTTAAAACTGCTGTAAAACTATATAAGTACTGAATATGATAGTTACATCCACATGACTTTCTGGTTCTTCCCAAATGTCAAACCAATGAAACCACTTTTCCTCCTACTTTGCCACCTTAAGGCTTAGTCTTACCTACCTCTTCCTGTTGTTAAAATTGAAGCATTGTAACTCCTGGAATCTTCTGTGTAATAAGCACAAAGCAAGACAATTCTAACAACAACAACAAAAAAGAATTTGAACCTCAATTATATTTTGTGTTATTTTATGAACATTAGCAACCTTCTAGCTACCAATGAAATTCTCAGATTGATGATGTTGAAGAAAGGTTTAATAGAAGTTATTCCTGGAAATTGATATAGAAAACAAACATTGGAATTTGAAATTTTAGTACCAACTTTTTGTAGCCTTTAAAAGAGGCAACATACTAGCATAAAGTAACAATGTTCTTAAATATATCTAGCCTTTCTTGTATTTTTGTAAATAATAATGACCACTACATTCAACATAATTCCATTGAGGTAGGACTACAAAACTTGAACTGTAACCATTGTGTAGATTAGAAGCTTTTTCCATTCTTTTTAGTCGATTGAATTTAAGTTCAGTCTGCTTCAAAAAAAAAAAAAAAAAAAAAAAGTGATTCCCATCCCAAGCATTTGCCCAAATGTATTCTTGCTTAAAGTTTGTCCTAAAGCCTCTATTGCTTACCTCAGAGAGGAATGTGACATAATGGTTATAGAATCAGACTCAGAATCAGGAAGATAGGTTAAGGTATTGCCTCTGACACACACATGCTGGTTTTGTGACCTTGGCCAAGGCACTTAGCCTTTTAGTGCCCCAGGCAACTCTTAAAACTAAAAATTGCTGAAGATTGCTGATCTGCTTATTTGCATTGGTAGAGAATTTCCTCTATAAAGAAGTCAAAGGTTCAGATTATTTAAAAAGGTGAAGCTGTCCATAATTGTTATATCTAAGTGTGGCATGTCATGATATTTCTTGTGTCACTCAATGGCTTTCAGAAACATAATTTTGAATATTTAAAATAGTAGTGCTTTAGCAATTATATTGATATTTATCTTTAAGTGAAAAAAAGCACTTAGTCAGCACCTATCAATATAAATTGGGAAGCTGTGTGGTGAGCCTATATCTCACCACTAAGAGCTGAACAGGGCCACCATCTTATAGAAGCATAACATTAGGTTGCATTGATCCCATATTACAGATTTGTTTCTTAATTGTTGTTAGTCAAAAAGACCCAAGATAACATTTGATGTACTTTGAGTTTTATGCAATACATTTAAATATTCCTGAAATGTGTGCATTAAGTAGGTAACAAAGCATTCTTCTCAAAGTCTTCCTCTGATGTTTCTTCAAGTATAGAACTGACTCTGGCTTCTTAGGTTCTAGTAGGTCTGACCAAACTGAGAAGTTTCTCCAAGTTTAGTCTCTTATCAGAGTATGAGGTCATTTAAATTCAGATTACTTTGTCACCATCATGCCCTTTTCTCTTTTCAGCAATAGCATCTGGAAGGATTGTAATCTATGATGGTAGAAGGATACAAATTTTGGTTACAATAAATATCCATAACTGCTTTTTTCATCAATGAAGATTTTCATATTAGTTTGTTTTAAGTAGATGTCATCTTTATTTTTTATTTTTTAAGGTTTATCACTTTCACCACTAAAAACTTTCTTAAAGCCTAAGATGGCTAAAATAACCCTGAATTTTTAAAGGCAAAAGGCAGGAAGTGTCAAAGACTTCTATTATGGGTCCAGTAGCAAACTATCATCAGAAGACCAACCTAGTGAAGTTTGGAGAGGTTCAGCACCAGAAAGATATCCTCTACATGCTTTCCCATTCCCTCATCCTAGTATCTCCTGGAGGCTGGCTGTATCTAGTAGTGGAGTAGAGTTGAAATGACCAGTCTTTTGACATTTTAAAGTTTATCACCATCTAGTGGCAGAATTGTATTTTAAATCATGCAGTAGATCTCGAACTTTTTTGCAGGAACCTTTACTTAGCCTTTAAGAGTTTGAAAACTTTATTATAAAATCTTACATTCTTCTTATTGCTATCAAATAGCATAATACGGGTTCAAAAGATCTTTTTTTAAAATTTTACAACTGCTTTAGCTAACTTTTGCGTGTTGGCAAAGAAAATAATTTGGGAAAGGTGAAGATACCTTAGATACCTTCAAGACCATAAAGTTCCTTTACTTAAAGACCCTTACTTTTTGAGGCACTGAGTGATTAAGTATCTTAACAGGATCCCAAGTAGTATTTAAAGCCAGATATTTTTATGTTCAGTCCTATTTAGTATATCATACTCTCTCCAAATTAGCTATGACTCAGATATCCTACTTCTAGGCATATAATGCAAAGAATTTGAACATATGAAAAAGGATCCACTGTACATCAAAATAGTAGCAGAGAATTGGGAGAGGGCGGAAAAAGGGCCAGGATCCCCATCATTTGGAGAATGACTGAACAAATTTTAGTACATTAATATAATGGAATTTAAGAGTACCATAAAAAATGATGAATGTGAAGAATACATGGGAAGAAATATATGAAGTGGTAAAAAATGAAGTAGAACCAAGAAAACAATAAACACAATAAAGACATCACGGTAAAAGAAAATAAAATTTTAAATATAATTGAATACTATGTAATTATAATGAACAAATTTGGTCCCAAAGAAGAAATGAGAATGTACTTCCCTTTCTTTTTCAGAAGAGGAGAACTACAGATTTAGAACATTACATATACTGTCAAACTTAACTGATACGTTGGTTTTGCTGAACTTTTTGTTGTTGTTATAAAAGATGATTCTTTGGTTGGGAGGAAGAGGGACATACTAGGAAATGAAATGATGAAAAAACAAAATATCAATAAAAATTTTGGAAAGCAAACATTTCAAAGAGTGGATCTCCTTTCATCTTTAACAAAATCTCCTTTCTCATTTCAAAATTTATTGGATAAACACATGGAAAAGGGGCTCTCGTAAGAATCATATTTGTTGTTTCCCTAACCAGACCTGTTAAGGAAAAGAATAAGGAAAAACTAGATTTGCTAGTTAACCTTAAATGTAGAATTGAAGGGAGAGAGAGAAATCAATTCTGTTTTCTGCTGTAAGACAAAATCATAAAACAAAGGAATCCAAACTCTTTCCTTCTGGATTCCCTCCCTGACTATTTAAGGGGTTCTTCAGCTGACCTTATTAGAAATGAAAGGAATATAGAAGAAGAAATCAAAATGTTTCCTGATTTTGCATTGTTTGGTATTATTAATCCAGGAGGTTGTCTTCATTTGTATAGTCTTTCAACTAATCTTATATTATTTTGACTTATAGTGCTTTAATGTTTGCATGCAATTTACAGATAGCTCATTTTATCCTCACAATCCAGAGAGATTTACTTTTTTACAGATGAGAAAACTGAGGAAGACAAAGATTAAGATAGTTAGTTCAATACCTTGAACTCTGGTGTTCTTAATTCCAGGGCCAGCAATCTATCCATTGTGCCAAGTAGTTGCATATATATAATATATGCTATATATATTATGTATAACATATGCCATTTTGGAAAAGAAAAAGGGGTGGCATTTATAAAAATATAAATTTAGAGAAGCATAGAAACACTTATATAAACTGATATAGAGTGAAGCAAATAGAACAATCCAGTTAATATAGGCATTAGAAGTTAAGGACCAGAAATCTGACCTAAAAATGTACTCTTACAGCCTTTTGCAAGACATAATTCTTATATACCATTTATGTTGCTGAGAATTTAATCAGAATATTATCAATTCTAGAATTCTGCTTTTATCTTTCAGTCCAAAATATGAAGAGAAACTTTTAAATTACCCTAACCTCTATTTGTTGAAGATTTGCTGCAAATATGAGACTGTGGCTATGGTACTGTGAAATTACTCTGGTTCACACACTTCCTTACCATTTTAACCCCTGTTCTCATCCTTGGTGATTTAAGTATTTCAGAATCTCCTTGAACACTATTCATCAGCTTCAATAAATCAGCATGCATTATTAAGTGTGTGTTGTGTTAGCCTCTAGAAAAACAAAAATTAAAATCCCTACCTTCAAGAAGCTTACATCTTACTGAAGAGATACCATATATTCGTGTTATATATACAAAGTAAACATGCATACCTCAAAGATACTGCAAGTTCAGTTCTAGACTGCTGCTGTAAAGCAAATATCACAGCAAAACAGGTCACACAAATTTCTTGCTTTTCCAGGGCATAAATAAAAGTTAAATTGATACTATATTGTAGTTTTTAAGTATGTATGACAGTATATATAAAAAAAACTACATAATTTTAAAATATTTTATTGCTAGAAACAATTGCTAACCATCAAGTGGGCCTTTAAGTCATAAACTGATGACTTTTGACTGATAGGTGGTGGTTGCTGAAAGTTAAGATGGCTGGCAATTAACATCAGACAACAATGAAGTCTGCCTCATTGATTGACTTGAATACTTAAAGATCATTTTAGGGTTACTAATTGGCCTAATTTCAATATTGTTTCTTTGTAATAGGGAAGCCTAAGAAGAGGGAAAGAGACAGAAACGTTGGTAGAGCAGTCAAAACACATGCAACATTTATCATTAAGTTCACTATCTTATATGGGAGGGTTTATGGCACCGAAAACAATTACAATAGTGATATTTAAGATCCTTGATTATAAATCACCATAAGAGATATAACAAAAAACTTGAAAACTTTGCAAATTATCAAAATGTGACACAGAACCATGATGTGAGCACATTCTGTTGAAAAAATGGTGCTGATAGACTTGCTTGAGTTAGAGTTGCCAAAAATTTTCAATTTGTAAAAAATATCTGCAAAGGTCAATAAAGTGAAGCTATTTCAATAAAAATAACTTCTAAAAGTTTGCCTTTACAGTGTAGTAAAGAAAAGAAGAAACCAATGGATGATTGGGAAAAGCTTATGACATTTGAGTTAACCTTTGAAGAAAGTCAGGGAAGGACACCCCAAGCATGGAGATAGCCTGTGAAGAATAACAAGAAAGCCAGTTTTTCTGGACTATGCAGAAGAAATGAAAAAAAAATCCTGTCTAGAAAGCATGAAAACTTAAGAGTGAAACCAGTTTTAAGTTTGTTACAGAATTAAAAAGCCAGAGGAATTTACATTTGATTTCTAGAAGCAATAATGAGTGATTGTTGGACCTGCCTAATCAAATGCGATTTTATAATCAACAAAAAATAAGATTAGTGGGATTTTATATTTTCATCTTTCAAATATTTGTTATACTTGCTCAAAAGTTTCTTGATCAAAAATTGTAATTATTCTATCTATAGTAAAGATCATATCTTCAGTCTCATTTTGTATTTTACCTCTCTTAAACCCTCTATTCCTCACTTTTTTCAATCCATTATTCTTTCACTGAGTTCACATAGTAGTTTTGAATTTAATAATTAACCAATTCAATTCCTCACCATTTTCTTCTCTCAGATCCCTTGTTTCTATGTCCTTGCTTACTCATATTTTGTCAGATTCTGTATTTTTCCCACCACTTTCATTCTCTACTCCTATTCAAATGATGCTTGAAAGAAGCAGAAGAAGTCATAGCAACTACGCAGTCTGGATCTATTACAACTTGTTATTATCTAATTTCATTGCAGCAATGCAGACCATTTATTCTGCCTGATCAATTTTCTGTTCCATTCTCCATGGATGGTATTCTAAACCCTGTCTTCAGACTTCCCATAGCTATCCCTCCTCTACCCTTTTAGCTGAGGACCTCACTACTTACTCTATTGAGAAAACATAGGCTATTAGAGCTCCTTCTCTACCACTTATAACCCTTTGACACTATCATCTATTTTGTCCTTAGCTCCAGACTCATACCAAGGTGGCCCACCTCATCAAAATTAATCCTTGATACACCACTCTTCCTGAACAGATTCATGATCCCCTCTCTCTCTTGTTTAATTATTTCCTAACTATTGATTTCCTTTTCTATACCCCTCAAGTGTGCCTATATCCTTCATGCTTAAAAAGACAAAAACAACTTCATTAAACTGTGCTATCCCCTCAAATTCTATTTCTACCTTCTGTCTTCCTCAGCCATTCTTCTGTAAATAAAAATCTACATTTTCTTTTACTCTCCTTAATTCTTTGAAATCTGGCTTCTGACTTCATCATTCAATTGAAACTGTTCTCACTAAAGTTCTTAATGATATTCTTAATTGATAGAGATGATCTTTTCTTAATCTCATCCATCTTGGTTTCTCTGAAGCATTTAACATGCCTTCCTAGACATTCTTTTTTTCTGAGGTAATGTAACACAATTCTTTTCTGGTTCTCCTACCTATCTGACTGTTCCCTTTGTGGTATCATCACCCATATCATACCCCCTAATTGTGGATGCACTCCAGGGCTCTGTTTTGATAAGCCTCTCCTTCATTATTCACAAACTTGGTGATCTTAGCAACTCTATGCAAATTACTCTCAGGTCTTAGATATATTTACCCCTAGTTTTTTCCTTTCCTCTATTTTTCCTCTATTTCCTTTATTTCCTTTTAGACATTTCAAATTGGTCATTTCATAGACATTACAAATACAACATGTCTGAAACAGCACTTAATTGTTTTATCCAAAACAAACAACTCTTCTGAGTCTCTTTCAAGGGCACCACCATCTTTCCAGTTTCCCAGAATTTCCAACTTAGTATTGTATATCCAACACCTTATTTTTCCTCACCACACATATCTAATTATTAAATAGTTTCTACCTTTGCCATTTAATCAATTAACAAATCTTGTTTCTACCTCTATAATTTCCTTAAGCATAGGTCTGACCATGTCAGTCCTTTATTCAAATTTTGGTACTTCCTCATTGTCTTTAGGATAAAATCAAATACAAATCTTCTTCTTGGCATTTAAAGTCCTTCATAACCTGGTCCCAATCTATTCTTCTTTCCTTACATTACTATTCATCCAACATTTTGTGATCCCAGTACCTCCATTTGGAAAAAGATATGCAAGCTGGCTTTGCACTCTGGACTTTCTCTTGTAATGATCCAGGAGATATTTTCATCCTGAAAATTCATTCCAATCCTAGAATAGAGGCCCAGACATTTTCCTTGATCCCTTTGACCTCTCAAGAGTTCTCCAAAACAGAAATGATTTTTCAAGGGTAAAGAAACTTCAGCTATCTCCACAAGTTACGATACCCAGAATCCAAAATTATGTTTTGTTTTGTTTTTTTTAACACAGAAAATTGACTTCTACATGGAACTCAGCACCCCTCCCCACAGTCCACACTACTTGGAGTAAGGCTGCACCTACACAAGCCCACCCACATACCCTCATTTTCCCTTCCACCTTCCAGAGCTGTAGAAATCCCAATTACAGGCTGATAAATCTTCGAAGTCCAGTCTGCTTAGACTTTGGGCATCTTTTCAGCATTCCAGACTACAGAAGATACTGGGGGCCACACAGCTCCCTAGAAGGCAGCCTAATAGTGCTGCAGATGAACTCTGCAGGAGTCAGTAATATAGAGGGAAAGAAGGAAGACAATGTCTAGGCTGGAAATAGAGTTTAACCCCATATCCTACTCCATCCTCCTCTGAGAATCTCAGATATCCAAACTACAAAAAATGAAAATCATAGTTCCACTGCTAGTGCTGGGCCAGAAACATGAGAGACTAAGGACAGCACACCAGGACAGGAAATTGGAGGGGTGGTGATGGTTTAGAATGGGGAAGGGTTTATATAGCCTTACACTAAGCCTGAGGGAAAGTATTCAATATTCAGATAAGACCAGTTTTATCTGCTGAAAAGTTAGTTGGATTGTGACCTGGCTGGTGAACCATGAACTGACCAGCTAGGAGAAGACTGAGAAGTTTTGAGATTCAGCTCCCAAAGAAATCATCATTGTAGGAAAGAATCAGAGTAAGAAGGTCAACAATAAAAGGGTACAGGAAAAGAAGACTGGAGTTACCAAAGATCTCTAGGGGAAAAAAAACTGACTTTAAAGTTAAGAAAAATTGGAGCAGCTAGGTGGCGCAGTGGATAGAGCACCAGCCCTGAATTCAGGAGGACCTGAGTTCAAATTTGGTCTCAGACACTTAACACTTCCTAGCTGTGTGACCCTGGGCAAGTCACTTAACCCCAGCCTCAGAAAATAAATAAAGTTAAGAAAAATCAACAGGGAAAACATTAAGAATAAAAATGTAACCTCCATATTTAGTAATCTGTGAATAAATATTGTAAAACAAAGAAAAGTGATGGAATACAAGAGAGAATTTAAGAACAACATGAAACCACAACATGCTATTCATGGGAGACTTAAAAGAGAGAAGTATGAGAGCAGAATCTATGGTCAGCACAGACAGCAAAAGTAAGGTATAGAATAGAAAAACTGGAACCTGCTACATAGGAAGTCTCACCAGAGAAACAAACAAAAAGAATAAATTGGGAATGCAAATGCATAGAAATAAAGGGCAATCTAGAATAAGAGAAGTAAAAAGTAAAAAAATTTCTGACTTAAAGCAAAACATGATATTCTCAGACAAAATGCATAAAGACAACCTAAGGATCATAGTTCTCCTAGGATGAAAAACATTTAGTGCAGTAATGCAGAGGATAATACAAGAGAAATTGTTAGGATTACTAGGTGAGAACTCAGGTTATCTGGACAATTACAAGGTGAGAACTCAGGTTGACTTGACAGTTCTCTGGCTCAGATTTGTAAAGGGAGTTTACACCTTAGGAATCCTAGAAGGAGCAAGCTCATTGGTTGAAGTGGTTCTTCCCAGAAGCCCTTGCATTATCCCACACCCATTCTCTGGGAGGATAAAAGAGGCAACATTGGGCCTGGAGAGCAGTCTGCCTGGGGAAGGACAAGAGCTGGAGGAGATTCAGAGCCAGGATTCAAGAAGTCTCTGCATTACATCAGGCCTGACGGGGCTCTCTGCAGGAAGGGAAGTCACTTCTCTGGACAAGAGTTAACAGCAACTGCCTGGAGACAACGGTTCACTACAGGAAGAAGAATCTGTCTGAGAGATTTGAGTGGACACAGCAGATCTCTTCCCAGAGAGCGATCCGGCAGCTTCTGGAGACGACAGCTCGCTACAAGAAATAGCCAGAAGTTCTGAAATATTAATTGAAAAAATTTGTTGCTTTTTCCAGGAGGAAAAAAACTGAAGGCTACATGCTCTAAAACATATAGGAGTTAAATTTAACAATTCAGAAACAAGTCTGCAAGCAATCAGGAGAAACCTTTAAATACAAATGAAAGGAATTTTGAATTACACAAGACTATACTATATGCACATGAAAATGCAAGAGAGAATGGAATAATACATTCTGAAGAGCAGTGATGCTGAGGATGCCAAGGAACATATTCCCTAAAAATTTGAGCTTATATATACATGGAAAAAAAAGATGGGCATTCAATAATGAGATATTTGATGCATTTTTAGAAAAAAAATTAAAGAGTTTATTTGCTTATCAAAGCTTTCAAACAACAAATAAGTAAGAATGAATTAAATGCAGCAGACAAGGATAGCAACATTGTCAGCAGAGAGAATATGTATATACATATATATATATGAAATATATACATATATATATCACATATATATATGTGTATGTATTGTATATGTATTTAAGTATATCTTTCTTGCCAAAGAGATGGAGTGAGGGAGAAGTGGGAATCAGGTAAAGGTAACAGTGAAAAGGCAGATGTTAGGAATTATGAACAGAATTTGGAATATCCTGCCTAGAGATACATCAGAGTTTTACTTTAGATTTTGTTGGGGGAGGCAGTTTGAGAAGGGGAATTACATTAAAAAATGAGATGGTGAATGAAAGGAAAACTGGGATAAAGAACAATGATGTGCATGAATCAAATAGAGGGTTAGCTGTAATGAGAAGATAGTAGTGGTCTCAGGAAGAGAAGAATCTGCAGAAGAGTGGATGAATAAGTGAAAAGAAGGAAGAAGTCTACATTTTAGCAATAGGAAGGAGTTCCACTGACGAACCTATGGGGGGAGAGAGATGTTCTATGGATAAAGATGAAAAAGATGAAGAGAGATCATCTCATGTTGGATATGGTCTGGGAGATTTAGTGCTTTCAAAAAACTATGTTTACTTGAGAAGAGAGCCCAGAATGGATACCTTGGAAGTTAGGATTCCATAAGAAATATAGAAGATAGGGAGAGATTAGATTATTATAGGGATGTGTTATAGAGATTATAAGGAGTCTAAAATAGCTAGAAGGAGAAAATAGATAATGAAGAGAATGAGAGAAAACAAGACTTTTCTGGTAAAAAAACAAACAAACAAAAAACTAGCTAACAGGACTAATTAAAGGGAAGGAGGAAATCTAGGGGAGAAGGAAAGGAAGAATTAAATAATCAGATAAAAGCAGGAGAGAAAAAGTAATAAGCAAAACCCCAAGAAAAAGAAATAAGAATAGGATATTGAGGGGTAAGGGAAAAAGAGTGATGGGGAATTGTTAAGGATCATGCCTAGATGAAGGGGCAGGTCAGTTCTCTGAGAGTCTCCACAGCTGTGAATCATAACATCTGAAGAAATTGCAAAGCAGCCTTTACTGACATAGGTGTTGCTTGTGGACTGGGAACGAAATAACTTGAAGGCAAAGGGAAGAGGAGAGAGGTCAGACAATGCAACTGCCTCTCAGTCTCCTTGTATCATCATCTGCTCACATGATGAGATCTATTCTGCAAGTCTGAGCCACTGTCAGGTGGCTCTCTATCACAACAGGGAATGTAACATCTTTTAACTAAATAACTGAAGAAACATACTGTGTTTACAGCAGAAAAGAAGAAAAATCAATCTTAAAAATCCCTAATATTAAGAGAAAAGTAGAGGAAAATATAAAGATAATTCATAACTATAAAATGTGAATGATTTAAGTAATCTAATTTTTAAAAGTGACAGATTGGATGAGAAAACAAAATGCTATAATCTTTTGCTTACATGCAATGCGTTTTTATTTTTTTCTCAAGTTTAAATTTTTTAAAATGGTACCTTTCCCCCCAAAAAATACATGCAAAGATATTTTTTAATATTCACCCTTGCAAAACCTTGTGTTCCAAATTTTTCTCCCTCCCTCCCCTAGACAAGTAATATGTAATATAGGTTAAATGAGTATAATTCTTCTAAACATATTTCCACATTTGTCATGCTACTTGAGAAAAATCAGATCAAAAGGGGAAAAAAACACAAGAAAAAAATTAACAAACAAAAGTGAAAATACTATACTTTTATCCAGCCTTCATACTTCTCTCTCTAAATACAGATGGCTCTTTCCATCACAAGCCTATTGGAACTGCCTAAGCAACACATTTTTAAAATAAGGATATATACACATTTGTATAGACAAATCTACAAAAACCATATTAACATGAAGTGATTCACTATAGCAAATCCAAAAAAAACACTTTTATCAGAGAAATGCAAATTAGGACAACTCAGAGGTACCACTACATACCTCTCAGATTGGCTAAGATGACAGAAAAGGATAATAATTGAATGTAAGAAGGGATATGGGAAAACTGGGATACTAATGCATTGTTGGTGGAGTTGTGAACTGATTTCAACCATTCTGGAGAGCAATTTGGATCTATGCCCAAAGGGCTATCAAATTTTGCATACCCTTTGATCCAGCTGTGTGTCTTCTGGGCTTATATCCCAAAGAAATCATAAAAAAGAGGAACAGACACACATGTCCAAAAGTGTTTGTGGCAGTCCTTTTTATAGTGGCCAGAAACTAGAACTGAGTGAGTGCCCATCAGTTGGAGAATAACTGAATAAGTTATGATATGTGAGTGTTATGGAATATTATTGTTCTATAAAAAACATTCAGCAGGATCATTTCAGAGAGGCCTGGAGAGATTTACATGAACCAATACTAAATGAAATGAGCAGAACCAGGAGATCATTATACACAGCAATAGCAAGACTATACAATAATCTATTCTGATGGACATGACTCTTTTCAACAATAAGATGATTTAGGTCAGTTCCAATGGTCTTGTGACAAAGAGAACCATCTGCAATCAGAGAGAGATGACTGTGGGAACTGAGCGTGTATCATAACATAATATTTTCACCCTTTTTGTTGTTTGCTTGTATTTTGATTTCTTTCTCATTTTTTTCCCTTTTTAATCTGATTTTTCTTGTGCAACATATTTGTGGAAATATGTATAGAAGAACTGCACATGTTTAACATATATTGTATTATTTGCCATCTAGGGGAGAGGAAGGGATGGAAGAGAAGGAAAAAAACTTGGATCACAAGGTTTTGCAAGGATAAATATATTATCCATGCATATGTTTTGAAAATAAAAAGCTTTAATAATCTTTTTTTTTTTTTTAATGTGATGGCATACTTGGAAAATCTTGGTTCAGGAAATGTGCAAGTTACAAAATAAACCCTCAGAAATTAGTAGAAACTCTACATATTACCAAAGGAAACTGCATTCTAAATAACTATAAACTGTGTAAAATGTGAGGATAAGCCTCTCAAAGTACATAAAAGATACGTATAGATTCAATTATGAGATGTTCCTTAAAGAAATAAAGAAAAAATTAAATAGCTGGAGAAATATTCAGTATTCATAGTTAAATAAAAGTGGCAATACTTCCAAAATTAACTTAAATTTTTAATGTTATAACACATTACCAAAGGAATATTGATAGAACTTGATAAAATTCAAGGGCAGCTAGATAGCACACTGACCTTGTAGTCAGGAGGAGCTGAGTTCAAATATGGCCTCAAACACTTAACACTTTCTAGCTGTATGACTCTGGGCAAGTCACCTAAGCCCACTTACCTCAAAAAAAAATTTCAACTGAAAAAGATTGAGGCTATTAAGGGAAAAGATGAAAAGAACTAAGGGTGAAATGAAAATAGCACTTCCAGACCTCAAACTATTATAAAGCAACAATCATCAAAAACATCTGTGTTAAAGAATATAAAGATAAATCAATGGAACAGACTAGACAAAGGATAATCAGAAATAATATAATTCAGTATCCCAGAGTTTGATAAAGTAGAAAGCACAAATTACCTAAAACATTGTTTATTTAATTAAAAAGAAAAACTGGGGAAACTGGAAAGTGGTTTGGCAGAAATTAGGCTTACACCATATTCCATAATACAATCTGACCAGATATATGATCCTAAAATTAATGACCATACTACCAAAAAAATTAGAAATAGCAGGTCAAATACTTCTCAGAGCCAAGAGAAGTGTTTTAAAATAAACTTTGAAAAACTTCTGCACAGATGACATGATGGTATACTTAGAGAACCCCAAAGACTCTGCTAAAAAGCTATTAGAAATAATTCAGAATTTTAGCAAAGTCGCAGGATACAAAATAAATCCACATAAATCCTCAGGATTTTTATACATTACCAACACAATCCAACAGCAAGAGATACAAAGAGAAATTCCATTCAAAATAACAGTCGATAGTATCAAATATTTGGGAATATATCTACCAAAGGAGAGTCAGGAATTATATGAGCAAAATTACAAAACACTTGCCACAAAAATAAAGTCAGATTTAAATAATTGGAAAGACATTCAATGTTCTTGGATAGGCCGAGCGAATATAATAAAGATGACAATACTCCCCAAACTAATCTATTTATTTAGTGCTATACCAATCAGACTCCCAAGAAACTATTTTAATGACCTAGAAAAAATAACAACAAAATTCATATGGAAGAATAAAAGGTCGAGAATTGCAAGGGAACTAATGAAAAAAAACTCAGAGGAAGGTGGTCTAAGTGTACCTGATTTAAAGCTATATTATAAAGCAACTGTCACCAAAACCATTTGGTATTGGCTAAGAAATAGACTAATTGATCAGTGGCATAGGTTAGGTTCACAGGACAAGATAGTGAATAAAAATAGCAATCTAATCTTTGACAAACCCAAAGATCCCAAATTTTGGGATAAGAATTCATTATTTGACAAAAACTGCTGGGAAAACTGGAAATTAGTATGGCAGAAACTAGGCATGGACCCACATTTAACACCACATACTAAGATTAGATCAAAATGGGTCCAAGATTTAGGCATAAAGAACGAAATCATAAATAAATTGGAGGAACAGGGGATGGTTTACCTCTCAGACTTGTGGAGGAGGAAGGAGTTTGTGTCCAAGGGAGAACTAGAGACCATTATTGATCACAAAATAGAACATTTTGATTACACCAAATTAAAAAGTTTCTGCACAAACAAAACTAATGCAAACAAGATTAGAAGGGAAGTAACAAATTGGGAAAACATTTTTACAGTTAAAGGTTCTGATAAAGGCCTCATCTCCAAAATATACAGAGAATTGACTTTAATTTATAAGAAATCAAGCCATTCTCCAATTGATAAATGGTCAAAGGATATGAACAGACAATTTTCAGATGATGAAATTAAAACTATTTCCACTCATATGAAAGAGTGTTCCAAATCACTATTGATCAGAGAAATGCAAATTAAGACAACTCTGAGGTATCATTACACACCTGTCAGATTGGCTAAGATGACAGGAACAAATAACGATGAATGTTGGAGGGGCTGTGGGAAAACTGGGACACTGATGCATTGTTGGTGGAGTTGTGAAAGAATCCAACCATTCTGGAGAGCAATCTGGAATTATGCCCAAAAAGTTATCAAAATGTGCATACCTTTTGACCCAGCCATACTACTACTGGGCTTATACCCCAAGGAACTACTAGAGAAGGGAAAGGGTCCTGTATGTGCCAAAATGTTTGTGGCAGCCCTTTTCATAGTGGCTAGAAGCTGGAAGATGAATGGATGTCCATCAATTGGAGAATGGTTGGGTAAACTATGGTATATGAATGTTATGGAATATTATTGTTCTATAAGAAATGACCAACAGGAGAAATACAGAGAGGCTTGGAGAGACTTACATCAACTGATGCTGAGTGAAACGAGCAGAACCAGAAGATCATTATACACTTCAACAATGATACTGTACGAGGATGTATGCTGATGGAAGTGGATTTCTTCAACATAGAGAAGAGCTAATCCAATTCCAATTGATTAATGATGGACAGAACCAGCTACATCCAGAAAAGGAACACTGGGAAATGAATGTAAACTGTTATTTTTACCTTCTGAATCCAATTCTTCCTGTGCAACAAAAAATTCGGTTCTACACACATATATTGTATCTAAATTATACTGTAATATATTTAACATATATAAGACTGCTTGCCATCTGGGGGAGGGGGTTGGGGGAGGAAGGGAAAAAATCTGAATAGAAGTAAGTGCAAGGGATATTGTTGTAAAAAATTACCCATGCATATGTACTATCAAAAAATGTTATAATTATAAAATAAAATAAAAAATTAAAAAAAAAAAAAGGGGGAAAGGAGACTTGATCTCAGAGATGACAAAATAATAAAGGGGAAATTAGTCACAAAAAAAAAAAAAAGAAAAAGAAAAACTTCTGCACAAACAAAATGCATGTAGGATAAGAAGAGGCAAGATTGTTGATGGGGGAGGGGGCAGGAGTCTTTGTATCAAACTTCTCTGATAAAGCTTTAAATCCAAGATCTGTTAAAAAAAAATTAATATATTTGTTAATATATAAGAAGACTAAGGATATGAACAGTTTTCAGAGAATTACAAAGTATTTACAAATATATACTCCAAATTACAATAAGAAGAGATGCAAGTCAAAACAATCCTGAAGTTTTACCTCATAACCTGAAAACTGACAGAAAATAAATAACCTTACAATGACAAGATAATATTAGAGGGATTCATGGAATGATGACTATATTAATACTAATATATACTAATAATTGTTGGTAGAACTGTGAAATAGTACAACTATTTTAGAAAGCAATTTGGAAATATGTATAATTATTATTGCCCCTACCTAATAAATGTAGTTGTATCTTAAAGAAATGAAGGGATTTAACCATGCCTACAAAACTAAGACTTAAACCCAGATTTCAGATTCTGTCCAATGTTCTTCCCACTATTGTGCCAAAGATCAAAATATAGTAAATACCAAATTAGACAAAGAGTTGAAATATAACTTAGAGAGTTACAAATTATAGTTTCATAGGACTTAGAGGTAGAGAGGACATGAAAGATCATTTTTCCAAGCTCCTTTTATAGATAAGGAGACTAAGATCCTGGGAAATTGCAATCTACACAATCTACCCAAGGTCTCACAATAGGTGTCCTGATTTCTAATCCAGTATTCTTCCACTAGCAACAACAAAAAAAAATTAAGTATTTACTATATATAAAACATTGTGATAAACACTATGTTGGATCACACCAAAAAACTTTTAAGGAATTATTCCTGCTTCCCAAAACGAAGTTTTAAAAAAAGAAAAAAGATACTTATGTTTTCTATATATATGTAGAAAAATATTTATAGCAGCTCTTTTCCCAGAGCAAAAAAAAAAAAAAAAAAAAAAAAAAAAAGGAAACTGAAGGGATTACCATCAATTGAGGTATGTGAATAAATTGTGGTATATGATGTGATGGAATAGTATTATTATGTGGGAAATGATGAGCAGAATGTTCTCAGAAAAATCTAGAAATTCCTTCATGAACTCAAGCAAAGTGAAAAGTAATAGCAATGATCTGGAATGATCAGCAGTGAATGACTTTGCTATTCTTAGTAATGCAATGATCCTCAACTATACTCTGAAGAATTTAAGATGAAAAATCCCGGTCCATACTCAGAGAAAGAATTGATTATGTCTGAATACAGACTGAATCATATATTCACTTTTTTTTTTCTTGAGGGATTTTTTTTTACAAGGGGGAGATCTGTGTTTTCTTTTACAATATGACTTTTTATAGAAATGTTTTGTATAACTTCACATGTGTTTTCTTAAGAAGGGGTAGGGGTGGGAATAAGGGAGAGGATCTGGAACTCAGAAGTTTTAAAAAACAAATGTAAAAAAAATTTTTTTAATGTAATTGGTGAGGGGCAGCTAGGTGGTGCAGTGGATAGAGCACCAGCCCTGAAATCAGGAGTACCTACCTAACCTTGGTCTCAGGCACTTAACACTTCCTAGCTGTGTGACCCTGGGCAAGTTACTTAATCTCAATTGCCTCAGCACAAAACAAAAACAAACAAAAAAATGTAATTGGGGAAAAATAAAAAAATATGCTAAATTAAAAAAATTAAATTGGAAAGACAATAGAAATGGAATAAAAGTTTGAAAACTGACTAGTATTCTGGGATTTATAGTTCAGAGGGAAAAATCATTTCTTCATAACCCTAAGAGTAATTTGAACTCTTGTGATCTTTGAGCTGAAAGAAGGATTTGAGTCACATTTGAAAGTAAGCTGAGGCAGAAAAAAGAGAAATGAAGATAGGCCAAACTGCTGTCTCCAGATTTAGAAAGGTTTGGCTCTTTGATCTAATTTAAATGTTATGTCTTTCCAGCAAATCCTTTATTTATATTTGACCAAAATTAGGAAATAGAGAATAAAAAATAAAATGTCAGTCAAATATAGTATAGTGCCTTTATAGGACAAGCTATAAAGGAGCATTAGAGGGACAAGCCTTTTGGAATTTTCCTTCAGTTCTTGAAGAACTTAAAACCAGAGTTTTAGTCCAAGTCTTCCATTGTGGGATTTCTAAAGGACCTGAGGCTCTCTCACCTTCACCCCCTTCATCTCTTATTTATTTCACTGTCATAGTGAAATTCTTTTAATTTCTCCTTCACCTGTGCCACTAATTCTTTTTTAGTTCATTTCATTTTATGCCTTCCTGTATAATCTCTCACAGTCTCCCTGGGTCTCTCATAAAGTTCCTGGGCCTGACTCTTGTTCCCTCTGGCTCAAAGATCATGATAGTTCAAATTGCTGTAAGTGCTGTAAGGGAGCACTTATCCCCTCTGAACCACAAATTCCAGAACAACATTCAGTTCTCAAATCCTTCATACACATAAAAAATTAGTTAGCAACATAAAGATGTGTGCACACTCCCCACTTAATCTGTGGGGACACTGACAAACTAGAACTAATGCAAATTAAATAGTGGAAAGAGCTCTAAACTTGGAGCTGTAAGAACACATTTGAATACTGGCTCTTCTCTTTATAACCTGTGGGGCTATAGGCTCCTTACTTAGCTTCTCTGGGCCTCAGCTTTTTTTAGGTGGGTGCTAAAAGAATAGTAGATGACAGCAAAATCCTGAGAGTATGTGCAAGGGCCTTGAACAGAGGTTCCTGGGCCTGCTTCTGATCCCTACTCTCCCTTTTAGAGTAGTCCATGTTCCATGACAGTTTCCAATCAGTTAGCTCCATACCTGATTGAAAGGCTTGTATGTACAAACTGCCACAGGAGAAGTCTCCTCTCTGGCTGTGAATGAAAAAAACTAACTACTGTGGGTCTCTTAATAGGGGAGGGGTCTTGGACCCTTCACTGAGTCATTAAGAAGCGGTGAGTACATGTGGCTATTATGTCTGCCTCTCTTTTCTCTATTTTTCTAGCTGTTAGATGAAGGAGTGCCAGGGAGAGTTTCAACCATATGAGCTTCAAAAGTTCAGAAGCATTAGCTGCCGAGTAGTCTAGGAACTAGAAGCTATACCAGAGTTTGCCAGCAGCCAAGCTGGGAAACAACTGCTTGAAGTAATGTAGCAGTGGGCTGGCAGAAACCAAGACATTGTGTCCTGTTGAAGCAAGAGAGCCACTGTTGCAGGAGTTAGGCTGATTCAGAAAGGAGCTTGATGCTATGAATTCTTTGCAGCAACCACTATAAGATTGTGCCTCCTCTCCCCAAGAATCAACATGGTAGTGAAGGAGTGGTTCCCTGAGGTTGGAGAGTATACTTTGAACCTCGGTTCTAAATCTTCTCAGTAAAAATCATTTTATAAAAGTTAATTGATGTTAACTAGTTAACTAACAGAGAGGGTACAAATCACTGGATCAAACAGTAATATAAAAAGATACTAATGATTAATACTGGGGATAATATACTGGAACTGGGGCTAGAGCTGATGACTTTAGCTACTCCCAAGCCATCAGAGGTACCCCTAGAGTGGGATGCAGCTAGCCAGGTCTCTGGAGGCTTGATTTATCAATGTAAATGAGATTTGGAATAAAAATCTCCAAGATTTATAGACTACAAATAAAATAAGTCCAATCTAAAATCTAGTCCAACTAGATGATCTCTAAAGTGCTTTAAATCTATTCAATCCTAAAGAAAAGAATCAGAATGGCAGGGAAATTTGAAACCATATTCCATTGTGGTTTAGTTGAAGGTACTAGGTATGTTTAACTTAAAGAAAAGAATTGATGCTAATTCCATAGAAAAGAAAGGGCATAAGGGTTCACATTTACAAAAATAATTATATCAGCTCTGTTTATAATGGCAAAGAACTGAAAACTAAGAGGATCCCCACTAATTGAAAAATGGATGAACTTGTGGCATATGAATAAAATAGGAATATTATTACAGCATAAGAAATGAAGGGGATGATTTCAGGGAAATCTGGGAAAGCTTGTATGAAATAATATAAATCTAAGTGAATTAGGAGAACAATTTATATAATAACATTGAGACTTAAGAACTCTGATTAATGAAATGAATAGACACAACTTCAGGGAACTGAAGCACGTTTCTCCCTTTATGATAGAAAGTCATGGGATTTGAGTTACAGAATGAGAAATGCAGGTATGGACATAACCAATGTGTGGATTTATTTTGCTTGAATTTGATTATTTATTATAAAAATTGTGATTTTTCTTTTTTTTTACTTTGGGATGGGAATTTGGAGGGGAAAAGGTAGAATTGCTAATGCTGCCAACATTATCAAAGAAAAAAAAGGATACTGTAAAATGCTCCTAAAAGACTAGAAGGAAAGAAGTATACACATATAAGCAGTTCAACTTTGAAAGCTGAACTTTAAATTCTGTTGATACTTTTTTTTTTTTTTAAAGCAAGCTATACATTATAAATATCATTTACCATGTAAGTCTCTTTTTTTCTGTTCTTTGCACATGGAAGTATTTTTAATGTTTACATTCAGAAAAAGTAAAATTTCAAAAAAGAATTTGTGAAGATATGATTGCTTCAAATATATGAATTATTTTCATAGAAATTAATGGTTATAAATATTCTGCTTGATTCAGAAAGCTAAATCAGAATGAATTTGTGAAAAGGATAGGGAGGATAATTTCAGATCAGTATTAAAGAATAACTTCCTAACCTAATAGAACTATCCAAAAATAGAAAGTACTACTTTGGGAGGTCATGAGTTCCTTCATGTCACTAGAGGTGTCCACACAAAGACTAAATGACTATTTGCCAGAGATTATATAGGTCATTCATACTTGAAATAGGAATAGACCTGAGGAACCCTGAAGTTATCCAGTTCTCCATAGAGAAATGTATATTATCTTCCCAATATGGCATTTCTAGTTCAGCATATCCAAAACAGAACTCATTGTCTTTCCCTCCAGACTTGCCCCTATTTTAAATTTAACTGAGACACATAGATTTGTAAGTGATTTATAAGATTGAAAATAGCCCAAAATTCATCCAACTTAATGACTATTTCTGATGATTCCGATGATAAATACAAACAATGATGGCAAATGAAAGAAATAACTAGAGTATTTAAACATTTTTTTAGGTTTTTATCACTGCTGCCAAGCAAAGATAAAAACTATGAAAAAGACTTATAAAGAAATAACTGGTTAAGAAGATGGTTTCTCTTGATCAGCAGGATGATTTCAGTGAGGCCTGGAGAGACTTACATGAACTGATGCTAAGTGAAGTGAGCAGAATCAGGAGATCATTGAGTACACTAACAACAAGATTATATGATCAATTTTGATGGACACGGTTCTTCTCCACAATGAGATGATTTAGGCCAGTTTTAATGATTTTGTGATGAAAAGAGCTATCTGCACCCACTTACAGAAATTCACAAAACATCAAATCCAAGAAAGGAACCAGAAATATAATGAATGGTTTCATATGTCTGTATGTGAAAGTACAAAGCAAGGTGAGCTGTTAGGTTCTTACTAAGTACTAAATCGGTACTTAACAATTCTCTAGTTCACACCTTTGGTTACATCCTTTAAGGGGAGTTTACCCCTTTGAACTTCTGAGAAGGAGTTTACATATGAAAAGGAGTTTATACAACCTTTAAAAGGAGCAAGTTCATTGGTTGAAGTAATTTTCCCACAAGCCCTTGAGTTCTCACACGCCCATTCTCTGGGAGGATAAAAGAAGACAACATTGGGCCCAGAGAGTGAGTCTACTCTAGGTCAGAGTTGGGATGGCTCTCTGGAGGAAGAAAAGTCTAGTCTGGGATTGAGTTGAGACAGCAGATCTCCTCCCAGAAAGCGATCGGCAGTTTCTGGAGATGAGAGAACATTACATTTTGGCGTCCACAATGTGGGGCAAGGACTTTTGCTTATCCTGACAAGGACTTATTCCGAGCCCTTCAGAGGAGCTAGCCCGGACCTTCACAGTGAGCTAAAAACCCCAACTCAAACAGGCAAATTTGACTTCATAGATCCCACTCTGAATTTGTATGATAGTACCTATTGGTGCACTTTAAAAATAATATTTACAATGGTCATAACATAAAAGAAAAGAACAATATCACAAATGAATACTGCCAAATTACAATAAACCAAGCTTGCCTGATGAAAAGATATGAGTTAGGTAATACAATAGAAAGTTTGAAATTTTAAGTTAATACTATCTAACTTCAGAAACTAGTCAAGTCACTTAATTGCTGTCAGACTGATCCTCATCTGAAAAATCAAGTTAATAGCCTCTACTAATGCACAGGGTTACTGTGAGGATAAAATGAAATAACATGAATTATTTGGAAAAATATAAGGTGCTATTAATATGTAAGAATGAATCCCCTTCCTTTCTTTGGAGAAATAGATGACTATGAATATAGAACACTGTGTTGATTAAAATTTTTGTTTTGCAGTATATTGCATGTGTCATATCTTTTTCCCTCAGATATGTACCTTATATTTCATGTTGACTTATTTCATAAATTAGAGGATCAAGCTTAGTTTGTAATATTGAAACAAAGCAGATAAATCTCTTAAATATTGAAACACTCAAATGGATTTGTGATTTCATTGATTAGAAATTTCCTTCCATGATAAATCTGTTAGGTTTTTACTAAGTGCTAATGAGATAATGAGATATTAGGTTCTTAGTAAGTGCTAAATCGCTACTTAACAATTCTCTAGTTCTGGCCTTTACTGGGAGTTTTACCCCTTCGAACTTCTGGGGAGGAGCTTGCATGCTGAGGAGGAGCAAGTTCATTGGTTGAAGTATTTTTCCCAGAAGCCCTTGTGTTAGCCTACGCCCATTTTCTGGGAGGATAAAAGAAGACACCATTGAGCAAGGAGAGAGTCTTGTCTGGGCCAGACCTGGGGCTGCTCTCTGGAGGAAGAGGAGTCTCTACACTAGGTCAGAGTTGGCAGCAGATCTACAGGAAGAAAAATCTGGCCCAGAGATTGAGTTGAGACAGCAGATCTCCTCCCAGAGAGTGATCGGTGGTTTCTGGAGACAACAGAACATTACATATGATGTTAGGTTTTTACTAAGTGCTAATGAGATAATAAGATATTAGGTTCTTAGTAAAAACCTAACATAAATCAGTCAGCATTTATTCATTACTTGCCATGTGCTAGACAGTATGCTAGACACTGGCTATTTAGACAAAAACAAAACAGTGTGTATCCTCAAGTAGTTTACACTGGGAAGGAACTTGTACATAAATACATAATTTAATTGTACATAAATTAGTATATCCTAAAAATATACAAAATAAATATAAAAATGAGCTGGGAGAATCAGATAAGGCTTCATGTCAAAAGTAGTCCTTGGATTGAATCTTGAAGAAAACAAATATTCTAATAGACAAGTTAATGAGGAAGTCCCTTCCAGAATTAAGGGATAGTCAGTGCAACCATACAAGAAATATGAAGTATCAGGTGCAAGAAGTCTGACTAGATGACTATACAAGAAATAGAATAACAGATAATAAGTCTGAAAAGCACCATCAAGTTGTAATGGCCTTGAAGTGTTAGTGTGGTTGACAGGTGAGTGTAGAATCAATGAGAAACCACTAGAATGTGCTAAGGAGCAGAGAGTTTGCTTTTAGAAAATCATAGCTTTGTAGCCATATGGAAAATAGTTGTAGAGGAGAAAGACGAAGCAGAGATACTAATCTGGGAACTTAGAATAGTGCATGGGAGAAGAGATAATGGCCTCAGCTTGTTGGTTAGGTGAGCATTTAATAGGTGTTGCAGAGGTAGAATTGGGAAGGTGAGGGAGAGTGAGAGTTTAAGGATAAAATTAAGGCTACCTAGGACCTGGGTATATTCCTGGGTAAATGGAAGAACAGAAATAGAGAAGTTTGGAAGAGGGCTGAGTTAGGAAGGAGAGATCATAGTAGATTTAAAACTGGAAGAGATTTTAGGAACCCTTTAATTTAAGTTCTTCATCTCAGTATCCACAGAGGAATAAAGCAATTTGTCTAGGATCACCCAGGTCATAATTGACTGAAGCAGCTTTCAAATCCAGGTTTTCCTGACTCTTAAATTTAACACTTTCCTCTATTTCTGGCTTCCTCATTAAAAAAGAAAAAATAAAAAGATATTTTTAAAATGAAATAAAAACTCTCAAGAAAAGAATTGGAAGGAGAATAAACAATTTATAAGAAGAAATGAAATACCTTACCTAAGAAATGGGATTCCTGAAAATTATAATAGGCTAACTAGAAATCAGTAACTCTTATGAGAGAGCAAAAAATGACAAATCATTCTATTATCTTTGCCAAAAAAAAACAAAAAAACAAAACAAAAAAAAACAAATAGGGCAACAAAGAGTTGAACACAACAGAACAACAAAATTTTGCCAATCCCAAACTACTTGCCACCATAAAAACTATTCTCTATAGCACTAATATTTAAATAAATGCAAATTAAAACAGCTCAGAAATTTCATCTCCCATTAGATTGGCAAAGACAAAAAAAGGAAAATGACAAATGTTGGGAGAAATTTCAAGAAGAAAACAGCCACATGAATGGATTGTTGATGAAACCTGCTACTCTGGAAAACAATTTGAAAGTATGCCTAAAAAGTTAACTAATCTATGCATACTGTTTGACCCAGAAATATCCTACAAGGAATACTTCAAAGAGATCAAACAAAGATATACAAAAAATACTTATAACAGCTCTTTTTGTAGGGGGGGAAGAACTGAAAAACAAGGTGGGATACCCAGCAGTTGGGAAATGGCTGAACAAATTAAGATATTTAAATAGAAAGGAATACTATTGTTTCATAAGAAATGAGGAAGAAGTCAATTTCAGAAAAATCTGGGAAGACTTATAAGAATTAATATAGGGTGGATTAAACAGAATTAGAAAGATAATTATTAATAAAATTGTAAAATAAAAAAAAAACTCTTAAAGATTTAAGACCTTTGATTAATGCAATGAACAGATACAATTACAAGGGACTGATAATGAAGCATGCTCCCTACTTCCTGACAAAGTGCAGGATATAATTGAAATACAGGATGAAGTATGCATATTTTGGACATGGCCAAAAATAGAATTTGTTTTTATTTCACTCATCACACTTATTTTAAGGATTTTGATTTTTTTTCCTAAACAGGGAAAGGGGAGAAGGAAGAAGAGAAAACAAATTCTTGTTAGTCAAAAAGTTGAAATAATTTTTTAAAAAGAAATTCACTTAAATTTTGGGCATGTTAAATATAAAAAATCTCAGAGACATGCTGGGGATTTTAAAAAACTTTTTTTTTCTGAACATAATATCAAATAAAATAAGTATTTCCATATACCATAATAGAACAGAATCATACATGAAACTGCAAATATCTATTATATACAACTTAATTTTCTTTTAAAGTATATAGAGTTCAATCTGTAGCTTTTAAAGTTCTATTTGACTTTTTTTCAAGTTTTTAAAAAAAATTTCAATATGTTTTTTTACTTTTCTTGTCTGCCATCCTATCCTATCTCATCTCCTCAAATTGGGAGAAAATAAAAATAAAAACAGATCCCTTGTAACAAAAATACAAATCCCCACATTGGCTGAGTCTGAACATATATGTTTTATTCTGCATTTTGAGTTAATTATCTCTCAAGAGATGAGTAGTGATGTGTTAGGGGTAGTATAGTAGTTCCTGGTTCCAAATGATGTACTTGGGATTTAGCATCAACCATTGAGATTAGTGTAGTCACCAAATATTGGCATCCAGTCATGTGAAGAATTCACCATGTCCATTCTCTTTGTCAAAAGAAAGGTTTATTTAGGAGAAGAGGTTATAGACAAAATGAAGAGATACAATAGGCATGGGAGTGGATATATGAAATAGAATTAGGAGAACATATAATTAACAAGGAAAGGGGTGTTTTCCCCAAAATTTATTTTAAAGAAACAGAATAAGCAAAAAACAAACAAACAAACAAACAAACAAAAAAACAGAAAAGGAGTACAAAACAAAATGAATCAAAATAAAAAAGAACATTGTCATGTGCCTAGAAGAACATCAGGGAGGATTCAAAATGTATAAAAACAAATTACTGGTTCAAGAAATTATGTATATTAGTATAAGAAATTATATTCATGAATATCCAACTTTTCTTTACTTCCTTGTAAATTGTTCCTTTATTCTCCACTGTGCACCTTTTATATTTCATATTTAACCCCTTAAGGAAAGGGGTTTTAACAATTAACAATGGAAAAGACAACTTCCTTAGTGGAACTCACAATTAACCAGGAGAAATGATATACTCCTTGAGGTGGGAGTATGACCTTAACTGACAGGTTAAAACCATAGAGGAGTTTAGCATCTTAACAGAGTTATCTATAAGAAAGAGAAAGATAGGAGGCAGCTAGGTGGCAGCTAGGCGGCAGCTAGGCGGCGCAGCGAATAGAGCACCAGCCTTGAATTCAGGAGGACCAGAGTTCAAATCTGGTCTCAGACACTTAACACTTCCTAGCTGTGTGACCCTGGGCAAGTCACTTATCCCCAGCCTCTGAGGGAAATTAATTAATTAATTAATTAATTAAATGAGGAAAGATACCATGAGGCATGAGGAAGGGGTGAAGTAAAGAAAAAGACACCATGACAGCCAACTCAAAGGGTTCAGCAAAGATTGTGTGGACCATGGACAGATTTTTAGGGGAAATTTAACCTCAGGGGTTTGACATAATGAATTTCTGATTAGACACAGCCACAGAGGACGGGACTATAAGGGTAAACTGATCCTCATTAGTGCTCTTCCCTGCTTGCCTCCAGAAGTAATTTTATCAGTAATGTAGGCTCTCACTGACAGCTACATCTAGTAACTCAGAACCTTTTCATGTAGCATGCTTCATCATCATTTTCTAGAATTATGATTGCTAATTTCATCGATCATAGTTTTCAAGCCTTTCAAAATTGTTTTTCTTTATAATTGTATTAATACTGTATAAATTATTCTACTGGTTCTTCTCTCTCACTGTGCTCCATTTGACATATCTTTCCAGTTTTTTCTGAAATTGTTCATTTTATAAATTTTTTTAATAGCAGAGGGGTGAAATCCTGACTACATGTCATTGACATACATAAGTGCTTCAGCAAATTGAGAAATATTTTAAATTTTAATATAAGTACAATAAAACACATAATGTTAATAAGTGGTTTTCTAAGTCAAAATGCATTCATAGACATCTTTATGCAAGGTTTAATGGAGCACATTTCTATTTAAGTTTGACACGACTATTATAAAGGACATGCTTTCTATCCCTTGAGAGGTGATAAAATAGAAGTATAGAAGATATGACCACTTAGGATTTCTTTTCTTCACTGTTGCAAAAGAATGCATTTAGAGGAAGGATAATTAAGGGTAATAATGAAAATATCAAAGGAAAAGAAATGACTGTCAATAAAATTCATTTTTGAATGCACAAAGAGAATAAAAGAATATTCAAAATGAGATAAATAAACTGAACAACTTTGGAAATGATATGTTGAATTTATTATATGTTTTAAGTCCATAATAGAGATTTGTGATTTTATTTTAGAATCTCTTTTTCTGTTCTTTGTATATATGGAAATGTTCCTGTTTGTTGATGTTTGCAAGTTTGCAAAAACAGAGGATAATAAAATCAGGACAGAGCCTTGGTTTTTAAGAGTTCCAGAGTTAAGGGATATGATATGGATAATTATACATCAAAGGATATTAAGAAAGGACAGTCATAGAGGTAGGCAGAAAACTGAGAAAAGGAGAATGGTCAAATACAATCAGAAAATAAAAAAGGATAGATCTTCATTTCTAAAATATGTAGAAAATTGACTCAAATTTGCAAGATTATATGATGATTAACTCTGAAGGACTTGGCTCAATTCCAATAGACTTGAGATGGAGAGAGCCATCCGTATCCAAAAAGAGGGCTTTTGGGGACTGAATGTGTATCACAACATAGTATTTTCACCATTTTTGCTTTTTTTTTTTTTTCTCATTTTTTTTTTCCCTTTTTGATCTGATTTTTCTTGTGCAGCATGATAAATGTGGAAATATGTATAGAAGAATTGCATGTGTTTAGCCTCTATTGGATTATTTGCTCTCTAGGGAAGGGAGGGAGAAAAATTTGGAACACAAAGTTTTGCAAAGATGAATTTTGAAAACTATCTTTACGTGTATTTTGAAAATAAAAAGTTATCATTTAAAAAAATTAAGGCCTAAGAAAAAACCATCTTTGGGGAGAATAACTTGACTTAAAAGATGAAATCAGAAGCCTAACTGAAATGTGAAGGTATGAAGTACAAACCATTTTTTTCCTTAAGAATTTGACTGAAAAAAGAAAGATATACAATGAAATCCTGTAGGAATAATAAGATTGAGTAAAAGTTTTTAAGAATGGTAGAGACTTAGAATCATAGAAGCTTACATTAGAAGGAACCTTGAAGGTAATTTAGTCCTATCTGGAGAAGGAATTTCATCTGTGACATCTGACAAGTGCTTATTTAACCTCTCCCTCCTCAGGTTGCCTGTGTCACTTTTGAATAGGTCTAGCTATTCTTTTATGAGCCCAAACTTGCCTCCACAGAGATTCTATCTAGTTATCCTAATCATGCCCTCCAAGATGAAATAGAACAACCATAATTTCTTTTTCACCTAACAGCTCTTCAGATATTTCAAAATTATGACAATGTGACATTTATATAGTACTTTTAAGTCTGCAGATTGTTTTGCACAGATTAGCTTGTTTAACCTGCCAATAAATTTGTAAGTTAGTTTTTATAGTTATTATCATCCTCATTTTACAGATGAGAAAACAAAGTTAAAAAAAAAAATTGGTGATTTGCTCATGGTCACACAGTGACCCAGGTTGGATTTGAACCCAGGCCTAAGTCAAGCACTCTACTATGCCACACTACCTTTAAATATAGCTATCATTTGCCCCTTAAACATAATATTTGCTAAGCTAAACTAAGCCATAGTTTAAAGTTTCTTCATTACCATAGTCATTCTCCTCTGGATCTATTCTAGTTTACTTCCTAAAATGTGGTACCCAGACTTGAACTAAAATTCTTTGAATGTGGCTTGACCAGAGAAGAGTAAAACTCTAAAGTCTATTTCAATCAGTGAAGCTTAAGATCATATTTCAGAACTTTAATGAATCCATGATGTCATCACCTCTTTCCTGGACGGTTGTAATGGTTGCTTTCTAATTGGGCTTCTTGCCTTTAGTTTTTTCTTTCTTGATCACCCTCCAACAACTTTCAAATTAATGTTCCTGAAATATAGAACTTATACCATGTCATTCCCCTGCTCAAAAAGCTCCACTGGCCCCTCCTAGCCTCTAGGATAAAGTAAAAGATTCTTTTGCCTTTTAAAGCCCTTCATAAACTGACTTCAGCCCATCTTTCCAAGTTTATTGTATATGATTGTACACTATTTTACATCTCCATTCCTATTTTCTAGACAAGGTGGACTAATTAATGTTCCATTTATATATGTGACATCATATGACATTGACATACACAACATTCCTTCTCTTGCACCTTTGAACAGGTTGTCCCTTCATTCCTTGCTCATCTTTGTCACATAAAATGATGAATTTCCTTCAAAATTCATCTCAAATGCTGATTCTCCTCAATTATTAGTGTCCACTGCACAGGAAATTACTTTGTGTCTACTTTGTATATATTTTGCATTTACTTTTCTGTGTGAATTTGCCTGAATCCAAGGATGTAAACTCCTTGGATACTGGAACTATTTTTGTTTTTGTAACTCTAGTACCTAGCACAGTGCCTGGCACATGTATGTTGAATAAATAAAAAAGCATTTGTTAAGCATCAGCTAAATATTAAGCTAGGCACAAGGGTACAAAGATAAAAATGAAACATCCCTTGTCCTCGAGGATTGACTAGGCAGTGCCATTAGGTATAGTAGAGGCAAGGAAATTATCCACAGGTATAAGAACAACTCTCCCCAAGTTCTTCTCATGGAGTGAAGCTTCCTTAGCAACTCACCTTCTTTTTGAGGAATGTCTTTTCTTTCAAACCTCATGGATATGGTCTTCAAAAGACAATAATAATAACTTGAGGCTGCTTCCACCTGTGTCCAGATCTATTCTACTTGAGCTTGCCAGGTCTGTATGTCCCACTTGACTAGACAATTTAGCAAAAAGAATTAGTATTCCTTTCTATTAAATAAATGAGCAAATAAGTCTCCCAGACTCAGTAGGGAAAGCATTTCTCTAGGCTGTACCCCCTCTGGGCTTACTTTCCCAACTCACATTAGAATAGTAAATTGGATGCCAGAGGGCAGTTGCCTTTAGGATTCCAGGAGTAATCCTGAGGGATTTTGCTTCTATTACTCTGAGCTCCTCTTCCAGGATATTCTCCCTACTGAGAAACTATGACAAGAACAAGAGTTACAAAAAAACAATTTCCCAAACCTGGTCCTGGATTCACTACTTTGCACACATTTTGTCTCTGGGGTCCAAGAGGGAACACAGGGACTTAGAGTGCACTTGGAAGTGCACTTCTACTCTTACAGAGGTCCCATTGAATTCACTTATGGATTATGGTGATGCTCCCTTGCTCAGATGGGCTAACTTCTTGAGGACAGAGTACCTTGGCTTGCAGGTGAATCCACTTGGGCCTGGGCCAGGCATCTCATAGCTGGTTGCTCCTCCCCAGACTGCTACCACTGCTGACTCGAGTGATCCCTGATACTCAGTAATTGCTGAGAAGACCCTTGATGGTTCTTCTGATCTTCCAAAACTCACAAGAATATAAGTCAATTCCATCTTCCCATACTTATTCACTTATAGCAGTAAAAGAATGAACACAAAAGAGACAAGGGACAGAATCCCTGTTATCTTCCATCTTGGGTTGCAGATTTAGAACTAGAAAAGACCTTAGACACTATCTAACCTAACCCCCTTATTTTACAAATGTAGAGACATAAAGTAACCCTGGGATATCTGGTTAAGTGTCCAGAGAACTTCTCCTGGCCCACACCCAACCGCTCCTAGCTATCACCTCTGGAGCTGAAAGAGACTACTACCCGTGAAGCTCTGATTTGCACTTAGTAGTAGATTCAGTCTGAAGGAAAGGGAGAACAGAAGGTCAAAAGGCCATGGGCACCCAGCTTTTCCACAAGGATAAAGAGATTTCTAGCTTTCCACAAGAATGGCTGCTCTTATAAAGTGACCCCCATCTCTGTCCTCTTTTTCCTCTGGATCTCAGCACCTCCTCCCAGGCATCATCCTGCCCTGTCCTGCCCACAATGGCTTCTTGTTTCTTCTTCCCAGAAGCCCCTTCTCGCTAAGGTCAAGGTCAAGAGTAGATCTCAGCAATCTGGTTAACTGATCATTCTGGAAACCAGTCCCCTCTCCTTCTTTCTGCCCCCTTGTGGGCTGAACACACAAGTATTAGGAAAACCTAGGGAAGAAACCCCCAGAATGGGGGAGAACAAGGAAAAGCCACAGGCACAGGAGTCCTATAATCTAAACCTTGAAGGAAGTGAGGTGGTCTAAGGGGCGAACATGAGGAAGGAATGCTTGCAAGCATGGGGGGTAGCCTGCACAAGGCACTGAGATGAAGGAAGTGCTCTGTGAGCAACAGCAGGCAATCTGTCCACATTTATCAAGTACCTGTGAGCACCAGGCTTTGGACAAAGACTGAGTTTACAAAGAAAGGCAAAGGATAGCTCCAGGAGGCTCATGAGCTAATTCAAAGAGTCATATACAATTAAAAAGACCACTGTAGTTGGGAGGAGGGGAAGTAGAGGATTCATATTTATTGGATCTGCAAAGGTAGGCAAAATACCCATAAAGGAATTTACATTGATCCTAGAAGCAATAGGAACTCCTTGGATTTTACTGAGTAGAGGAATAGCATGGTCAGATCCACATTTTAGGAAAAATCCCTTTGGCAGCTATGTGGAGGACAGATTGAAGTCTTCGAGCAGGGAACCTTCTTAGGTGAGAAAGATAAACCAACACGGTAGAGTAGAAGAATCAGGTCTGCCCCAGCATTTCCTCCATATGACATGATACTAGACTCCAAGGAAAAATCAGAATCATTTTTCCAGCCCAAGTAGGATTCCAAACTGTGCCTTTAAGCAAGAAGTGGTACCTAGTCTTGTACAGGCAGACATAATGATGTGCAAAGAGCACCACAGAGCTGGCCCACAGACTTACAAATCCAGGAAGGGGCCTGTGCTCATGGGTGGTGGTCCAGAGGAGGGCTGAGCTTTCCAAGTGGGCAAGGAAGGGCAAAAGAAAGCAGCTGTTTGGCCTCCAGCTCTAGAGCAGGGTCTCTGCTCTAGCTTGCAGCCCAAATTGAATCCAGCCCCTGCATAACCAAGAGAGGAAGTCTGCAATCACTGTGTCTACAGAGCCATCCCACTGGATGGAAGGGAATGGAGACAACACCTCCAGCCGAGGTCAAGGTTATTTTGTGCAAATCCAAACCAGAGTACAGAGCTGGAAAAGTTCGTACCAGGAAGCAGCAATCAAATTAAGCTCTGGATCAGACAGTTCATGACAACTAAAAAGTTTAAAAGATATAATTTCTGGGTAATCATCTTATTAGTTATGACCAGCAAAAAATTAATAAAAGGATTGCCATTTGGCCTTCTCTTTAAGCGAAGGTCTCCTGATGCTTATATACCCTTGGAAGTGGGTGTTCTTGATAAGTGGCAATCAACTCTGTAGTTAATAATTAATGAAAGAATGAATATTATAGTAAGAGGTGGGCCTGGGGGATAAGACTCTGGTCACTCAGTCTTGAACAGATTTATCTCTAGTCAAACCATTCCCACCTAGAGGGTCTACCTCCACTCAAACCTGAATGCCTAGAACACAATGGGCCAGAATTCATCTAGAATAGAATTTCTTCATCTTTTGACCAGATCTAAACTTTCCCAGTTAGATAAGTCTCACTTAAGATTTCATTTCATTATCAGCCCTGCCCTTCAGAGAACTTAAATTTTGACCTAATCTCCCAGAAAGAAAATACAAAGGGAAAAAATCCTAGATCACCTCAATATTAACAATTGATGTTTTAATAATCATTTCTCTCACATGCTAAGCAAACTAAAATTTTGAAATCTCCAGCCTAAGTTTTCCTGGTAACCTCAGAGAAAACAGCACTTCATAGCCCAAGAAAGCACCAACAAGACCCAAGAGAATGCAAAACAGATAAAATAAAACTCAAGCATTCCTTCCAGAAAACCACAGACTTGAGTCTTAATTTAGAACATAAGATTGGGAAAGTGAATAAAATAAAAGACCTCTGCCACAAAGAACTATTATTGTAACAGTACGTCTAAGACACAAATGTAGAAGAGAATGACTCCAAAGATCTACAAATAAAGCTACCTTAGAAATGACACAGTGGATAGAGCACTGGTCCCTAAGAGTCAAGAAGACCTGAATTCAAAGCATCTTCAGAAATTTACTAATTGTGTGAGCCTGGGCAAGTAATTTAATTAGAAAATGAAGATAATAATAGCACTTACCTCTCAAGGGTTGCTATGAAGATTAAATGAAATAATATTTGTAAAAAGTGCTTACCACAGTGAGCTATGAACTTGATTCCTTTCTGATCTTCAGAAACTGAGATGTTATAGGGGAATAGCATGCCCCAGTGTGTGTGTGTGTGGGAGGGGGGTGTTTGTAGATTTGCACATATCACATAGGAGGTGCTATATAAATATGAAATATTTATATAAAAATTAAAACAGATTGGGAACAAATGCATCTAGAATAATTGGAAGCAAGAATTTGTGTGTGTTTTTAAAAGTGTTGAATCTTTATAAATTTCATAAATGAATCTTACTAGCCTGGCTTTTCAGAACTTCCCTGTAAGGTTCATATCTTATCTAGAGTTCTTCCTCCAAGATCATCAGAATCCAAGTCTGGGTCCAGGGACCCTACCACCTGCACTTAGAACTAGAAAGGACAAATGAAACAGACCATTCCAACCTCTCAAATCTGTTTCTTGGGGCCATAGGACTTGATGTGGGGGAGGGAACAGGGGTAGTCTTTCCTGTTGCTCAGATCTGTTCATAGTTCTTCCCTTCAAGTGAACAGGACTTTCATATGCACCACTTCCTGGATACTACTGGAAAGAATGAGGCTATCCCAGTCTGATAAAAATGCAGTCTGCTCTTCTTATGTAGCCAGTGGAAAAAAGCTGCTTCCATCTACATGATCAGGGAACACATAATGTCTTATTTCAGAAGTAGGCTCTTGGCACATCTCTTGTGGGTCCCTCCATGTTAGGTGATTTGAATGTACACAGAGTAAAGTCCCATTATATCACTACCACCACCACAACAAAAGCCTGGATATCCTATTACAAGAAATCATTAAAGATCTACACAAATATATTAGAACTAGAATGTAAGGCAAAAATAAAAAGAATCACCTCTTGAAAGAAACCACAAAATTAAAATTCATAGGTATGTTATAGCCAAAACCCAAAGTTTCTAGGTTAAAAAAAAAAAAAATACTGCACATAACTAGAAAGTTTAATTACTAATGAACCTCAGTCAGAATCACAAAAAATTTAGTAATCACCACTATTAAGTACCAGAGAGTCTGAAATATGATAGTCCAAAAATCAAAAAATAAAGGGGGAAGAGTCAAAATAAAGAAGAGGGAAGCAGCCTACATAGACTCCCTTCTACAAAACTCCTCCTCTAAATAAAGTCAGAAAATGCATCAGACTAAATCCTAATGGGGAAATATAGAAAAAAGTCTCAGAGAGTCAATTTTCCCAATATAGTTCAGCATTGGGAGATAGAAAGGTCTGGAGATAGGTGACATAGTGAACAGAGCACCAGCCCTGAAGTCAGAGGGATCTAAGTTCAAATCTGCCTCAGACACTAAGCACTTCCTAGCTGTGTGACCCTGGGCAAGTCACTTAACCCCAGTTGCCTCTGGGGAGGAAAAAAAAGAAAGGTCTGGAGATAATGGGACACCACACATATAATACTTCAGTACCCAGAAGGAACCTGTGTAACAAGGCAAGAAGAGATCTTAGGTCCATGCTAGGACACTGCATCTGGGACAGATGCATCCAGTTCTGGATAACATTTCAGGGCAGGCAGACTTGGGAGACCAGCCTGGGGTGACATTTCTAGGAAGGGTAGTTTTGGTCCATGAACTGAGAAGGAAGTTCAGAAGCAATCAGGAACAAAATATCTCAAACCTCAGAATGGGGTTTCATTTCCAGCAACTAGCCTAATCTACAGAGGAATCATTGGGACAGGATCATTTGACCAAAGAACTTACTTTGAATCAACAGAGCATTCCATCTAGATAGTCCAGCAACATTCTTCTGTTGGTTAGACTCTTTGTAATTTCATTTGGGGTTTTCTTAGTAAAGATAATAAAGTGGTTTGCCACTTCCTTCTTCAACTCACTTTACAGATGAGAAAACTGAGGCAAACAAGGTTAAATGATCTGCCCAGGGTCAAACAGGTAGTACTTGTCTAAGGTCAGATTTGAACTCAGGAAAATGAGTATTCCTGACTCCAGGCCCAGCATTCTATTCACTGCATTTTGGGCTTACTTGCCCTTGGGCTTACATTCCAAAGATAATTTAATCAGGAAAACCAAGTATAATGCTACAAGGTAAAAAATGGCTATGTAATGAAATAGAGGACTTCCAAATATTCCTGATGAAAAGAACAGAGCTGAATAGGAAAAAACACAGAAATAAAAAGAAACATAAAAAGGCAAACGTTAATGAAAAATCATAAAGGACTTAAAAAAGGATAAAATGCTTACATTCTAAAATGGAGAGATAATACAAATGTCCTCAATGAACCCTATCATCATCAAGAGTCACAGAGGGAATTTAAGTTTACAAGGTCTAGGAGTAATTCTGTCATATCTAGATAATCTTTTAAAAATTTTAATTCAATTATTTATATTACATTTTAAATTCTGAACTGTCTGTCTCCCCATCCTACACTAGAGAAGGTCATCTTTTGATATAGATGTATATGCATGTGTGTGAATTAAATATCTATCTATCTACTCATACTATGAATACTTCAGTTTGTTAGTTTTTTCTGGAGTGGGATAGCATCTTCCTCCATAGGTCCTTTGTAGTTGATTTATAATACTCATGTTATATATGCATATTATACTCATTCAGTTATTCTTTCAACAATATGGTTGTTAATGTATACAATGTTCTCTTGGTTCTGCCCATTTCACTTTTTATTATTTCATACATCTTTCCATGTTTTTCTAAAATGAACCTGTTCATCATTTCTTTTTTTAACCCAATTTTATTTGATTTTTCCAATTACATATAAAGACAGTTTTTAACATTCTTTTTTTTTTTTTTTTTTTTTTTTTTTTTTTACTTTTTATTTACAATATATATGCATGGGTAATTTTTCAGCATTGACAATTGCAAAACCTTTTGTTGCTATTTTTCCCCTCCTTCCCCCCACCTCCAGATGGCAGGTTGACCAATACATGTTAAATATGTTAAAGTATAAGTTAAATACAATATATTAACATTCATTTTGTAAGATTGTGAATTCTAAATTTTTTCCCTTCCTTCCTTATCTCTGCTCTCCCCAAGATAACATGCAATTTAATATATATGATGATACATGAACAATCATTTTGAACATATTTCATCTTATTCATGTTGTGAAAGAAAAATCAGAACAAAAGGGGAAAAAAACCAGAAGATAGAAAAAGCAAACAAATAATAACAAAAGAAAAGTGAAAATAGCATGTTTTGATCCACATTTGGTCTCCATAGTTCTCTCTCTAGATACAATTGGAATTTTCCGTTACAAATCTATTGGTATAGTCTTGGGCCACTACCTTGCTGAGAAATGTTCATCATTTATTACAGCATATAGTATTCCATGTCAATCATATATACCACAACTTGTTTAACCATTTCTTAATTGAAGAGCATCTCCTTAATTTCCAGGGTTTGTTGTTGTTGGGGGTTTTTTTGTTTTTTTTTGTTTTTGTTTTTTTTTTGCCACCACAAAGAGAACTGCTATAAATATTTTAGAACATATAGTTTCTTTTCCTTTTTCTCATTTAGACCTTAAGAAACAGACAATCTACCTGCCATCTGGGGTGGGGTGGGGGTAAAGAGGGGAAAAGTTGGAACAGAGGGTTTTACAAGGGTCAACACTAAAAAATTGCCCATGCATATATTTTGTAAATAAAAAGCTGTAATAATTTTTTAAAAAAGAAAGAAACAGACTTAATAGCATTGCTGAATCAGAGGGTATACACAATTTTATAACTCTTTGGTCAGAATTCCAGATTGTTTTCCAAAATAGTTATTGAGTCAGTTCACAGTTCCACCAATGGTGTATTAGTGTTCCAATTTTACCACATCTACTCTGACATTTGTCATTTTCCCTTTTTGTCAATTTAGCCAATCTAATACATGTAAAGTTACTCATAGTTGTTTTAATTTGCATTTCTGTAATCAATAATGATTTAGGACATTTTTTCATGTGCCAATATATAGTTTGGATTTCATCATAAAATTGCTTGTCCTTTGACTATTTAACAATTCAGAAATGACTCATATTCCTATAAATTTGACAAAATTCTCCATGTATTTGAGAGATGAATTTATCTGAGAAACTATTTATAAATTTACCTCCCCCAATTTTCTGCTTTCCTTTTAATCTTGGCTACATTAGTTCCATTTCTACAAAACCTTTCAAATTTAATGTAATCAAAATTATTTTATATTTCATAATGCTTTCTCTCTCTTGTTTTTTCACAAATTCTTCTCTTGACCATAAGTCTGATAGGTTTCGTGATCTTCTGATTTACTTATGATATCTCTCTTTATATCAAGGTCATGTACCCATTTTAACATTATCTTGGTAAATGGTGTAAGATATTGGTCTATACCCAATTTCTGCATAGTAAATTTTTATCTCAAAACTTTAAATCTTTACATTTGTCAAACACAAAGTCACCATAATAATTTGCTACTGGATATTATATGTCAACTCTCTTCCACTGATACACCTTTCTATTCTTAGCCAACATCAAATAGTTTTGACAATACTCTTTATAATATAATTTAAGATCTGGTATTGCTAAACCTCCTTTCTTTACTTTTTTTTCATAAATCCTTTTGATATTCTTGCTTTTCCTGATGAATTTTTTTTTTCTTGCTCAATAAAATATTTTTTTGGTAATTTAATTGGGATGGCATTGAATATGTAGATTACTTTAAGTACAATTGTCATTTTTATTATATTGGTTCTGTCCACTCACAAACAATATTTCTTCAATTATTTAAATCTAATTTTATTTGTATAAAATGTTTTATAATTATGCAGTTCTATAATCCTATAATCCTAAAGAGGATTCTGAGAAGATAGCAGAGGAGGTCAGAAAATTCTATAAATTCCCTAGCTTACCACCACAAATAAGACAGTTCTATACCCCAGGATATACATAGAGCTGTTAAAAAAAACCAAATAGGAGTTGGGAAGGTCCTCCTGGGACAATCACAGATCTGAAAAAGATATAAGTTCAAATGTTTAACCCCTGTGAAGTGCAAACTCCTGTAAAATTATTCTACTGAAACAAGAAGTGGCAAGTCTTAAGGTAAACTGGATTGAGAGGTAGCCTTAGCCCCACCCACAGGAGCTCTCACTTTTCAGTGTGGGGAGTTAGACGTCTGAATCCTGGAAGACTGAGGAAACCTCTGCTGATAAGGAATGGAAGGCCCAGCTGTGCTGCCAAAACTCAGCCCTGGATAAGAAGGAACCAGCATACACTTGGCGAGTGCAGAAGCAGTGGGGCAGAGATGCTGCTGGATAGAGGCAAGATGGTAGAATTCTCCATTTTAGGTTCCAGACCAGAGAAGAGAATTGAAGGAGTGCCTGAGGCCAGAGGCACCATCATTAATCAAACCCTTCTCTAACCTCTCCCCAGGACAAGAAGTGATTATGCTAACAAAAACAAACAAAAAACAAAAACAAGCAAAGAAGAAAGAACCCAACCATGTACAATGTAGTCAGATTTCTAGTCATTCAGAAATTGTAACTATTATCTCTGATTTGATTTTAAGAAATCTCTATTAATTAGAATTAATTTAATTGATGGCCCCCACTGTAAGTGTAGCCAGTTAATAGAAAATTGCAGCAAATAGAAAACACTATGAAAAGACACAGAGAAGATCCAAATTTGGGATGAGAAGTGTAGAGTTTTTGATGAGGCCCCGAATGGTGGGTGGGTTGGGCAGAGAAACTGAAGAATTGATCCTGAGGCAAGCAGGGAGAAGACACTGATAGAGATCAGTTTAGTTCCAGGGTCTCACCCTCTGGGGAGGTCCTCCAGTCAGAAATCCAAGTTACTCACATGTAAAATGTATGGGATTGCCTGTCATGGGGGGGGGGGGGAGGGAGTTGAGGGAGGAGGGAGATAATTTGGAAAAATGAATACAAGGGATAATATTATAAAAAAAAAATTACTCATGCATATATACTGTGGGGAAAAAAATTCTAAATTAAAAAAATAAAAAAGAAATCCAAGTTACTCAAACTCCTGAGGCCCATGTGAAATCTTGGACAGCTTCACTTTTCCAGATCTTATCAGAAATTCCAGTCATGTCTCTGAGGTTAAATTTTTCCTATAAAATCTATTTATGACCATGCCATACTCTCTGCCCTCCTTTGGGTTAGTCCACCACGAAATTCTGCCTTATGGTGTCTTTCTCTTTACCCCTTCCCAAGCTACATGTGCTTTTCAACTCCAGCTCCAGTAGGAGCTTATAGTTAACTCTTTTAGGGGTACTAAATCCCTTTTGGGATTTAGCCTGTCACCTAAGGGCATACCCTAAGCTGTTGGGGTGTTTCCTTTCATCTTTTCATCATTAATTATTAAAACCCCTTTCTATACTTTCCCACTCTACTTCATATTTGCTGTTCCTGGTGTCTATTTTATCCCTTTATTTTGTCTGTAACCTACTCCCCTAAATAAATCTACCTTTTGCCAAAGAGAATGGCCATTGTGAATTCTTCACATTGATATAATATGATTGTATGTTCTCTGATTTTAGTGGGGCTTCAGTTTTGGCAATAAGTTCTGCTTCAGGAAACTCCCATAACCAATCTGTCTGATCAGGAGACTCCCACAGATCAAATTCCTGAGAAAATAGTGAATAAGACTATTCCTCAATTCATTGCTGGTTGGCAATCTTGTCAGCACAAACCAAATTCCGGAGACCATTCCTTCCTACCTATGAGCCATAGAATCACCATATCTATGGTAGAAGCTGGAAAAATGTCTCTCTTTGCTTCTATTTTTCTGATGAAATTCCCTTAGAATTCCAGCCCACATTTGAAATGATGTCCAAACTTTTGGAGTCCTCCTTCCCAACCTCAACAACATGACCATACCCCAACTTTTGGCGCCTACTATCATCTGGTATCTACATCAGCCATATCAGTTTTAGGTCAAGAAGAGAGTCAAAAGTTAAAATTACTATTTCCCAGGAAAGACTCTCTTCCCAATGAGAAAATTTCATTAAGTGAATACTCAGAAAAGAATGTTTCCCAAGAAAACTTAAGCCAGATTGGGCTTTTCCTCTCTTTCCCTCAAAAGTCCCTTTGTGATACTGATGAGGGGAGGCAAGGAATGAGTGAGGTTTCTTTTCTCGGAGAGACAAAGTTCGGAGTTTGGAGCAAAAGAATTCGCTAAACTCAAAGGCTATAGCAATGTATGGCAAAGAGGTTTTATTTTTTTTTAATAGCTTTTTATTTACAAGATATATGCATAGGTAATTTTTCAGCATTGACAGCCGCAAAACCTTTTTGTTCTAACTTTTCCCCTCCTTCCCCCCATCCCATCCCCCAGATGGCAGGTATTCTCATACATGTTAAATATATTAAAGTATAAATTAAATACAATATATGTACACATGTCCAAACAGTTATTTTGCTGCACAAAAAGAATAGGACTTTGAGATAGTGTATAATTAACCTGTGAAGGAAATCAAAAGTGCAAGCGGACAAATATAGTGTTTTGCATTCATTTCCCAGAGTTCTTTCCCTGGTTGTAGCTGGTTCTATTCATTATTGAAGAAAAGGGACTGATTTGGTTCAATTTATTATTGAAGACAGCCATATCCATCAGAACTGATCCTCATAGTATTGTTGAAGGATATAATGATCTCCTAGTTCTGCTCATTTCACTCATCATCAGTTCCAGTCCTTTCTGAAATCATCCTGTTAGTCATTTCTTACAGAACAATAATATTCCATAACATTCATATACCACAATTTATTCAGCCATTTTTCAACTGAGGGGTCTCCATACAGTTTCCAGTTTCTGGCCACTACAAAGAGGGCTGCCACAAACATTTTGGCACATACAGGTCCCTTTCCCTTCTTTAAAATCTCTTTGGAATATAAGCCCAGTAGTAACACTGCTGGATCAAAGGTATACACAGATTGATAACTCTTTAAGCATAGTTCCAAATTGCTCTCCAGAATGGCTGGATGTATTCACAATTCCAACAATGTATCAGTGTCCTTGTTTTCCCACATCCCCTCCAACATTCTGCATTATCTTTCCCTGTCATTCTAGCCAATCTGACAGGGTGTATTGGTATCTCAGAGTTGTCTTAATTTGCATTTCTCTGATTAATAATAACTTGGAGCATCTCTTCATATGACTAGAAATAGTTTCAATTTCTTCATCTGAGAATTGTCTGTTCATATCCTTTGACCATTTATCAATTGGAGAATGGCTTGATTTCTTATAAATTAGATTCAGTTCTCTATATATTTTGGAAATGAGAAAGAGGCTTTATTGTTAAAGAAACACCAAGAGGGATTCTTTCAGTAGGCATATCTTTCTCAAAGGAAAGATAGATCGGCAAAAATTTCATTTTTTGAAGACCCATTTTATGTGGAAGTCTAGGGAAAATTTGATAATTCTCAATTAGATGTGAAATCTTGCCTGGGGTTGTGACTTCCTGACAATATCAACAGACTTATTTGTTCTTGAATGATACAGCTTATCTCTTTCTGAGAGGATAGAAGACCATTTGGATTGTAGATCAAAGGAAACATGGTTTTTGTGATTTTACATAATTTTACAGAGCTCACTACTACAGAGTTTACTGGTCAATAGCTGCTGAGACAGAATTTGAAATAATAAAAGTAATTATTAAATAGGCCAGTCAATAATTTTTCTCATTAATGGTCAGTAATTTTTCTCATTAATCAAAGGCCTCAAAGGATAATCTGAAACATCTTAAATCAAGTGTATACCTTCTGACAGAAAACTTAAACCTGACTGGTGGACATTTAATAAGGTGGATATTTAATTGAAGGGGGAAAATTGGTTGAGAATGTGGTTTGGTCATGAATTTTGAGTTCCTTTTAATAATCTGGATAACTCTGACCAGGTTCTCTCTGATGTGATTTCTCCTTCATGAGTGGGGTCATCCTGAACTCTAATGAAAGGGAAGAACAGTAACCCTTTCCATCCAGGAAGGACCTAAACCAAACTGAATTCTATTTAGACAGAAATTTAGATTCCCAATTAACTGGCATCCGAGATGCCTTGAGCAGAATGCCTAAGAAAGAGCTGAAATGCTTCTGATATTCTTTATCCAGGAAAGGATTCCTCTCTCAGCTAGCCTTTTTACAGAGAATGGAATATTACAAATCAATATTAATAATCAAACAATACAGCATTAAAATTAATTTTTCTCAGGGTTTGAAAGATATGTAGAAAACTTGTATGAGCTGATGCAAGAGAACAATTTATAATATAACAGAATATGGTAAAGATAAACAACAATGAAAAAATTAAGATTCTTTATCAGCATAATGATGAACCATGATTCCAGAGAACTAATGATGAAACCTTTGAATGAAGTGAACTGTGAAAGCTGTCTCAAGATGAAAGTGTTCTAAAGGCTGAGTGAGGGTCAACTGTGTCCCAGGGCCAGGTTTCTTTCTCCAGAGATCACCTGGTTTACAAGGAGTGGGACCTTTTCTTTGTGAGACTAAGTTGGGGGGACCACCTTGGCATTGAAACTCCCATATAAGGTAATTTAGTAATCCTAGAGATGTAGTTTGATTGAGAGTTTTTCCTCATTTATGACTTAGGTCTTTTGTCCTGGTTAATCAGAGCAAAGTTCTAGCTTATAGGCAGTGTTAGCCCAGGCCCGTAGATAATTCTTGCCTGTTAACTGGGCCTTGCCTCTCCTTGACTAACTGTTTGTAGGGAGGGATTTGCCCTTTCTCATGAGTTCATGATAAAATTCCTTTCTGCTTTTGCCTTGAGAAATCTCCTTAATTTATTTGATTAATTTGACCCAGTGGTCTTGACCCATACACTCTTGATATAGAAAGGTGACTCAGAACACAGAATGAGACAAGGAATTGGTTTGGTTTTGTTTTGTTTTTGGATATAGCCAATGTGGACACTTGTTTTAATTAACTGTACATGTTTATAATAGGATTTTTTTTCTTGTTGTTGTTCTCCATTGAGGGGTGGAGGGAAAAGGTGAAAAGGCAGGTTTGTGCAGATTGAAACAAATACAATTTTTAGAAAGATATAGGTTTACAATTAAGAATAACTCACCCAGAGAAACGAAGTATAATTTTACAGGTGGAAAAGGAATATAGGACTTCTAAGCATTCCTGATGAAGAAAAAAAAAAAGCTAAGTAAAAACTGAAGAAAACAACAACCTTGAAATAATAAACTGACATAGCAGTCAATAGAAACAGGAAGAGTTAACAGAGCAACTTAAATACTAGGTGGTGTAGTGGATAGACCAGGACTTCTTAAACTTTTTCCACTCATGATCCCTTTTTGCCTGACTGTAGGCATATGAGTATATAAAATAAGTATACAAATTAGACATTTAGTAATAATAAATCATAAAGAAATTTATTTTAAGAAAATCCTTTGGTATGGATATAATTTTGCCATTTATTGAAAATGAAAGCAAAATTGTATACTAATGAGATGGGTGTGCTTATTTATTTTTATATAAAGAAATGGCAGAATGTTTGATCCTGGTGTGATGGAGATGCAGCACCAAATGATGAAATTTAGGAGAGTATTTGGCATCAAATGTTAAGGTTCAGTTATGTAATAAATTCAGCCATTCTCTTTGGCAAACAAATTTATTTAGGAGAAAAGGTTACAGACAAAATGAAGAAGATAGTAGGAATAGTAAAATGTGAAATAGATTTGGGAGAGCAATACAGTTATGGAGGAAAGGGGTTTGGAAAAATCCATTAAAAGAATATGCCATACCCCCAACCAAAAATTAAACTTGAAATACAAAAATTAAAAGGAGAAATCAATAACATTGAAAGTAAAAAAAAACGATTGAATTAATAAATAAAACCAAGAGCTGGTTTTATGAAAAAGCCAATAAAATAGATAAACCTTTGGTAAATTTGATCAGAAAAAAGAAAGAGGAAAATCAAATTGTTAGTTTTACAAATGAAAAGGGGGATCTTTCCATCAATGAAGAGGAAATTAGAGAAATAATAAGGAGTTACTTTGCCCAACTTTATGCCAATAAATTTGATAACTTAAGTGAAATGGATGACTTCCTCCAAAAATATAGGCTCCCTAGATTAACAGAGGAGGAGATAAATTGCTTAAATAGTCCCATTTCAGAAAAAGAAATAGAACAAGCTATTAATCAACTCCCCAGGAAAAAATCCCCAGGGCCAGATGGATTCACATGTGAATTCTATCAAACATTTAAAGAACAATTAGCCCCAATGTTATATAAATTATTTGAAAAAATAGGGGATGAAGGAGTCCTACCAAACTCCTTTTATGACACAGACATGGTACTGATACCTAAACCAGGTAGATCGAAAACTGAGAAAGAAAATTATAGATCAATCTCCTTAATGAATATTGATGCTAAAATCTTAAATAAGATACTAGCAAAAAGACTTCAGAAAATCATCTCCAGGATAATACACTATGATCAAGTAGGATTTATTCCAGGAATGCAGGGCTGGTTTAATATTAGGAAAACTATTAATATAATTGACCATATTAATAATCAAATTAATAAGAACCATATGATCATCTCAATAGATGCAGAAAAAGCATTTGACAAAATCCAACATCCATTCCTACTAAAAACTCTTGAGAGTATAGGAATAAATGGACTATTCCTTAGAATAATCAGGAGCATATATTTAAGACCATCAGTAAGCATAATATGCAATAGAAATAAACTACAATCTTTCCCAGTAAGATCAGGAGTGAAACAAGGTTGCCCACTATCACCATTACTATTCAATATAGTACTAGAAACGCTAGCCTCGGCAATAAGAGCCGAGAAAGAGATTCAAGGAATTAGAGTAGGAAATGAGGAAATCAAACTATCACTTTTTGCAGATGACATGATGGTATACTTAGAGAACCCCAAAGACTCTGCTAAAAAGCTACTAGAAATAATTCAAAATTTCAGCAAAGTGGCAGGATACAAAATAAATCCACATAAATCCTCAGCATTTTTATATATCACCAACAAAATGCAACAGCAAGAGATACAAAGAGAAATTCCATTCCAAACAAATGTTGAGAGTATAAAGTATTTGGGAATCCATCTACCAAAGAAAAATCAGGAATTATATGAGAAAAATTACAAAACACTTGCCACAAAAATAAAATCAGATTTAAATAATTGGAAAGACATTCAGTGCTCTTGGATAGGCCGAGCGAATATAATAAAGATGACAATACTCCCCAAACTAATCTATTTATTTAGTGCTATACCAATCAGACTCCCAAGAAACTATTTTAATGACTTGGAAAAAAATAACAACAAAATTCATATGGAAGAATAAAAGATCGAGAATTGCAAGGGAACTAATGAAAAAAAACTCAGAGGAAGGTGGTCTAAGTGTACCTGATCTAAAGCTATATTATATAGCAGCAGTCACCAAAACCATTTGGTATTGGCTAAGAAAAAGACCGGTAGATCAGTGGAACAGATTAGATACAAAGGACAAAAAAAGAGTACATCTATAGCAATCTAATCTTTGACAAACCCAAAGATACCAACATTAGGGATAAAAATTCATTATTTGGAAAAAACTGTTGGGAAAACTGGAAATTAATATGGCAGAAATTAGATATGGATCCACACTTAACACCATATACCAAGATAAGATCAAAATGGGTCCATGATTTAGGCATAAAGAGGGAGATAATAAATAGATTAGAGGAACAGAGGATAATCTACCTCTAAGACTTGTGGAGGAGGAAGGAATTTATGACCAGAGGAGAACTAGAGATCATTATTGATCACAAAATAGAAGATTTTGATTACATCAAACTAAAAAGTTTCTGTACAAATAATACTAATGCAAACAAGATTAGAAGGGAAGTAACAAATTGGGAAAATATTTTTAAAAACAAAGGTTCTGACAAAGGTCTCATTTCCAAAATATATACAGAACTGACCCTAATTTATAAGAAACCGAACCATTCTCCAATTGATAAATGGTCAAAGGATATGAACAGACAATTCTCAGATGAAGAAATTGAAACTATATCCACTCACATGAAAGAGTGTTCCAAATCACTACTGATCAGAGAAATGCAAATTAAGACAACTCTGAGATACCAGTACACACCTGTCAGATTGGCTAAGATGACAGGAACAAATAATGATGAATGTTGGAGGGGATGTGGGAAAACTGGGACACTAATACATTGCTGGTGGAGTTGCGAAAGAATCCAGCCATTCTGGAGAGCAATCTGGAATTATGCCCAAAAAGCTATCAAACTGTGCATACCCTTTGACCCAGCAGTGCTACTACTGGGCTTATATCCCAAAGAAATACTAAAGAGTGGAAAGGGACCTGTATGTGCCAAAATGTTTGTGGCAGCTCTTTTTGTTGTAGCTAGAAACTGGAAGATGAATGGATGTCCATCAGTTGGAGAATGGTTGGGTAAATTATGGTATATGAAGGTTATGGAATATTATTGCTCTGTAAGAAATGACCAGCAGGAGGAATACAGAGAGGCCTGGAGAGACTTAAATCAACTGATGCTGAGTGAAATGAGCAGAACCAGAAGATCACTGTACACTTCAACAACAATACTGTATGAGGATGTATTCTGATGGAAGTGGAAATCTTCAACATAAAGAAAAGCCAACTCACTTCCAGTTGATCAATGATGGACAGAGGTAGCTACACCCAGAGAAGAAACACTGGGAAGTGAATGTAAATTGTTAGCACTAATATCTGTCTGCCCAGGTTGCATGTACCTTCGGAATCTAATGCTTATTGTGCAACAAGAAAATGATATTCACACACATGTATTGTATCTAGGTTATATTGTAACACATGTAAAATGTATGGGATTGCCTGTCATGGGGGGAGGGAATAGAGAGAGGGGGGGATAATTTGGAAAAATGAATACAAGGGATAATATTATAAAATATATATATAATAAAAAATTATTAATTAAAAAATAAATAAATAAATAAATAAAAATTTAAAAAAAGAAGAGAAATATTAATTTAATCCAGTTATGCTTTTCAAAAATTTAAGTGCAAAAAGACTTGAGGTAGGCAAATAACTCTTAAGAAATTTAAATATTTTAGGCAAGTAAAGGAATTGTCATTGCAACAAAAGATTTAAAAACTGATATAAAAATAAAATAGGGTCTTGTCTGATAAAAAAAAAAAAAAGAATATGCCATAACAAAATAACTATATGGATATATATACATATATTGTGTTTAACATATACTTTAACATATTGGAGCAAAAGGTTTTGCAATTGTCAATGCTGAAAAATTACCCATGCATATATCTTGTAAATAAAAAGCTATTAAAAAAAAAAAAAAGAATATGCCATGAAATGGGAGTACTCCATTGACTGGCAGGGTAAATCCAGAGAGGTTTAGCATGCTAAAAAGAGTTAGTTAGCATGGGTAAGGGGTGGAATAAGGAAAAAGACACCATGAAGCAGAACACCATGACAGGCTTAACTCAAAGAGCTTCAACAAAGATGATGTGGGCCATGGACAGATTTATAGGGGAAATTTAACCTCAGGGGTTTGACATAACGGATTTCTGACTAGACATAGCCAAGGTGGGGCTACCCATGACCTCCACAGAGGATGGAACTGTAAGGTTAAACTGATCCCCATCCATACCCTTTTCTGCTTGCCTCAAGGAGTGATCTTACAGTCCTTCAGTCTTTCTCTACCAACCTCACCTGGTTACTCAGGATCTCATCAGTATCTTTTATTGTTTCCAAACTTTTTGTGATCTTCACATTCAGTAACATGACCTTCACATGGGGTTGTGACCCACAGTTTAAGAAGAACCAGGCCTAGAGTCAGGAAGCCTTGTCTCGTTGAGTTCAAATCTGAACTCAGATACTCACTAGCTGTGGGATCCTGAGCAAATCACCTCACCCTGTTTGCCTCAGTTTCCTCATCTGTAAAATGAGCATGAAAAGGAAATGACAAACCACTCTAAGTGTCTTTGGCAAGAAAAATCCAAATGGGGTCAGAGAGTCAGGTGTACCTGGAAAGACAATTAAATAACAACAATATTGTGAACATCAGAAGAAACTATAAGATGGAGTGTTTACACTCTAAAAAGGGAAATGATACAAATATCCCTTTAGAATCTTAATATCATCAGTAATCACAAAGGGAATTAAATAAGACAAAGGATTTGGGAATCATTTTTATAATCTTAAAAGAAGAAAGGGGTGGGGGAAGATTAATACAATAAGCAGAAAAAGAGGAGAATCAAGAAGGGGCAAAATTAGCTCACAATAATACAAAGGTGCAAAAAGAGGAATGGGGGTGGGAGGAGGAAACATATTTGAAGTTCATTTTCATTTGAACTTGGCAAAGAAATGTAGAATATACAAACACAGCGTATGCAGAAGCATATTTTACTCAACAGGGAAACAGGAGGGAATGGAGAGGCAAAAGAGGAGAGAATAAAAAGAAGGGTAAAATCAAGGAGGGATTAGTCCTAAGCAAAGTAAGGTCTCCTCTGAGTTGATTGCTAAAATGGGTTTAAAAGGAAAAAAAGGCAAAGAAAAGAGAGGAGGTACAGGGAAGCAGAAGCAGCAAGTATAGAGCACAGACCTCTCTCACAATTCTCTTTGATTAAAAAAAAATAAGATTAAGAAGCAAAGAGATGAAAAAATATAAGAGAAAAGAAAAATAATCTGAACTGTGAAAGTGAATGGAGAAAACATCTATAAAACAGAAGAGGAATTCAGAAGAGAAGCAGAATAGGCTAGAAAGAAGAATACATCAATATATTATTTATAAGTGATGAGGAGAAATTGAGGCTCTAAGCATAGATGGGTCAGTTCTTTTTCTGGTTGTCTGATTATCTCTCTCTTTCCCGAAAGTAACCAAGGGCAGGTCCGGATAGCGAATGAATTCGCTATCAATGCTGTATTAACACAAGGTCTTTATTGATAGTAAAGGGAGGCCAAACTGCCTGGCAAGGGAACACCAGTTGGCGGGCACAAGGCAAGTATAAACCGAGTGTGAAGATTACATTTTTAGAAATTCCATTTATACATAACCAGGGTCATAAAACAAGTTTGCACAGAGATGTTATCCAAGAGGTTCCAGAGATATATGTAAATAAGATAGGAATTACATTTGTGTCTCAAGTTATCTCTTTTAACCTCTCCTAAGACAGGAATTTCATGTATCTTGGGCTATCTCTTTTTGACCTTATCATAAGGAACACACTTGAAATATCAGGATTCACACAGTTAAAATAAGGGACCGAAAAAGAATCTATTATACTTAGTCTGAAATAAGACTAGAAGCTCTATATCTTTTCTGGAGATGTTTCCTCCTCAAGCAATTCCATTTTAATGTATTTTTCCAGTAAGTAAACCTTTACAGTAATTGCTAGGTTGTTGATGCTTGCTGCTGCTTATAAAGACAAAGCAAAAAGGCAAAAAAATATATAAATTCTACAGATTAGAGCATGCCATCAAATATTCAAGAGGGACTGAGTCCTTCCGGTGGGAGTGAGATTAATAGCTCATCTCAAACCAAGAGAGAGGGTCCATCCTAGCAATCTCTAGAAAGGCAAGGTGGAAACCAGGGACTTGCTCTATATCTGTTGCTTCTTTTATCATGTTTCTTTCCTGAAGAGTCTCTGAATCACATTCACCTCTCTTCTAAGAAGCTCTGGGTCAGTCCCTTATGTAGGTATACAAAATCACATATCATTCTGCATTCTTTCTAGCAATCTGAAGTCATTGCTTTTTATATATACAACACACCAAACACTTTAGGCTGGGATGGGGACACATATATTCTTTTTTTTTTTCCTCTTTTTTTTGGGGGGGTAATATGTTCAATTTTATTTTATTTTTTAAAATTAATTTTATAATTATAACATTTTTTGACTGTACATATGCATGGGTAATTTTTTACAACATTATCCCTTGTACTCCCTTCTGTTCCGAATTTTTCCCTCCTTCCCTCCATCCCCTCCCCTAAATGGAAGGCAGTCCCATACGTGTTAAATATGTTATATGTGTGCAGAACCGAATTTGTTGTTGTTGTTGTTGCTAAGGAAGAAATGGATTCAGAAGGTAAAAGTAACCTGGGAAGAAAGACAATAGTGCAAAGTTTACACTCATTTCCCAGTGTTTCTTCTCTGGGTGTAGCTGATTCTGTCCATCATTGATCAATTCGATCTGAATTAGATCTTCTCTATATTGAAGATACCCACTTCCATCAGAATACATCTTCATATAGTATCATTGTTGAAGTGTATAGTGATCTCCTGGTTCTGCTCATTTCACTCATCATCAGTTGATGTAAGTCTCTCCAAGCCTCTCTGTATTCCTCCTGCTGCTCATTTCTTACAGAATAATATTCCATAACATTCATATGCCACAATTTACCCAACCATTCTCCAATTGATGGGCATCCACTCATCTTCCAGTTTCTAGCCACTACAAAAAAGGCTGCCACAAACATTTTGGCACATACAGATCCCTTTCCCTTCCTTAGTATTTCTTTGAGATATAAACCCAGTAGTAGCACTGCTAGATCAAAGGGTATGCACAGTTTGATAACTTTGGGGGCATAATTCCATATTGCTCTCCAGAATGATTGGATTCTTTCACAACTCCACCAATAATGCATCAGGGACACATATATTCTTAGAGAATTTTCTATTATTTAGAGCACCTTGGAAATATAGAGGTACAACTTTGGAAATTTCAGCCAAACTACAGCATCTGACTCCCCTAATCTGGAATCTGCTTTATTAAATTTGAGGTTTAGGATTTTAGTCTATTGTACTGTTAAATCTTTGGTTTTATTTGTTGTGCTCTTATACTGTGGCAATGTTTTTAAATCCTCCATATAATTTTTAGGGCTTGGAGGTAGCTAGGTAGCACAGTGGATAGAGCACCAGCCCTGAATTCAGGAGGACCCAAACTTCAAATCTGGTCTCAGACACTTAACACGTCCTAGCTGTGTGACCCTGGGCAAGTCACTTAACCCCAGCCTCAGGGGGGAAAAAAAAATTTAGGGCTCTCTTTTTTGTTGTTCATCTTTCATTTGCAAGAGGATCGATGATATCATGAGGATAATGTTTTTAACTTGTATATAAATTGGTTTTGTGAGGCAGAGCTGCAAAAAGTCATTAGCTTCACTCACCTCCAAAGTCATCAAAATCCAATGGCAAGCAGGTTAAGATGACTAGCAATTGCCTATTAAACAGTGGGCTTTCTAAATTAATGTCTGCTCCTGGTCTCAGTTTGTCTGAGGCAAGGTCCATTCAATAACTAAAGACTAGGTAAGAATTAACTGTTTTATATTATCTTCTGCATTTTGGGGAAGCATTTTTACTTTTGTTATTACTTAAAAATGTTTTAACCTAATTACATGGAAAGACAATTTTTAATATTCTTTTAAAAAAATTTTGAGTTTCAAATTTTCTCTCTCTCTTCCTTCGTCTCTCTCCTACCTGAGATGGTAAGAAATTTGATATAGGGTCATACATGTGTAATTATTCAAAATATATTTCCAAATCAGTAATGTTACAAAACCAAACTCAGATTAAAAGAAAAAAAAAACACCAAAAAATGAAATGAAAAACAGTATATTTTAATTTGCATTCAGACTCCATCAATTCTTTCTATGAATGTGGACCTCATTTTTCCTCATGAGTCCTTAGATAATATTTTCTTAGATCATTCATTGTATTGCTGAGACTAATTAAGTCATTTACAATTGTTCATAATACAATATTGCTGTACCATGTACAATGTTCTCTTGGTTGAGTACTCACTTTACTATGGATCAGTTGATGAAGTCTTTCCAGGTTTTGTTTTTTTTTTTCTTTTTTTTTTTAAATCATCTTGTTTGTCATTTCTTATAGTACAATGTATTCTATTATAATCATATACCATAACTTCTTCAGCCATTCCCCAGTTGATGGACATCCCTTCAATTTCTAATTCTAACAAAAAAATCTGCTATAAATATTTTTGTACTAGCACATTCTTTTCTCTCTTAAAAAAAAAAAATCTCTTTGACATACAGACCAATCAGTGATATTGCTGAATCAAAGTCTGCAGTTTTATAGCTTTTTGGACACAATCCCAAATTACTATTCAGAATAGATGGATCAGTTCAGAACTCCACATTAGTACATTAATGTCCTAATTTTCCCAAATCCTCCCAGCAAACGGATTATTTTCCTTTTCTGTCACGTTAGCCAATCTGATAGGTATGAAGTGGTGTTCAGAGTTGTCTTAATTTGCATTTCTCTGTTCAATAGGGATTTTGAACATTTATTCATATGACTTTAGTTTTGAATTCTCATCTGAAAACTCCCTGTTCATATCCTTTAACCATCAGATGGGGCTTGCCCAGGATCACACAACTAGAAAGTGTTAAATGTTTAAGCTGGATTTGAATTCAGGTCTTCCTGATTTCAAGGCCAGTACGTTTTCTACTGTGCCATCTAGCTGTCATCTTGATCTATATTCTGCCACTGGACCCAGATGGTTCTGGAGGAAAAACTGAGGCAGGTAGCCTTGCCCAACCCTCCCTCACTTAAATTCAATTCACTTGAATGTCATGGCATAACCTCCCTGATTGTCATGGTCCTCTTGAACAAAGGATAAACAAAAACAACAACAATTAGTTGGGGAATGATTCTTAGATTATGATATTGTATTCTTATACATTTGACTCAGTTTTCTATATATTTGAAAAATGAAGTCTTTATCACAGTCACTTGCTGTAAAAATCATTTCCAAGCTTTCTGATTTTCTTCTAATCTTGGTTGCATTGGTTTGTTTGTATAAAAACTTTTTAATGTAATCAAGATTAGTCATTTTATGTCTAGTAATGCTCTCTATCTAGTGTTCTTTCCTTCTCCATCTTAAAGGTAAACTATTCCTTAGTTTTCTAATTTGTGGTATCATCCTTTATGTTTAAACAATATACTCATTTTGACCATATCTTGGTATGTGATATAAGATATTGGTCTACACCTAGTTTCTGCCATGTTGTTTTCTATTTTTCCCAGCAGTTTTTGTCAAATATTGAGTTCTTGTCCCAGAAGTTGAGGTCTTTGAATTTATCAAACACTAGATTACTATGGTCATTTACTACTATGGTCTGGTGTGCTTAATCTATTCTACTTATCCACCACTCATTTAGATTATCGAATTTATTAGCATAAAGTTGGGCAAAGTAACTCCTAATTATTGCTCTAATTTCCTCTTCATTATAGGCAAGTTCTCCCTTTTAATTTTTAAGACTAACAATTTGATTTTCCTCTTTCCTTTTTCTAATCAAATTGACTAAGGGTTTATCTATTTTTTTTTTTTTTCATAAAACCAACTCTTAGTTTTATTTATTAATTCAATAGTTTTTTCAATTTCAATTTTATTAATCTCTTCTTTTATTTTTAGAATTTCAAGTTCAGTGTTTGGCTGGGGGGGTTTAATTTGCTTCTTTTCTAGCTTTTTTTAGTTGCAAGCCCAATTCATTGACCTTCTCTTTATTTTATGCAAGTATGCCTCTAGATCTATAAAATTTCCCCTTAATTATTGTTTTGGCTGCATCCTACACATTTTGGTATGACATCTCATTATTGTCATTTTCTTGGGTGAATTTATTAATTGTGCCTATGATTTGCTGTTTCACCCAATCATTCTTTAGGATGAGATTATTTAGTTTCCAATTAATTTTTTAGTCTATTTCCCCTGGCTTTTTACTGAAGGTAATTTTCATTGCATTGTGATCTGAAAAGGATGCATTTACTATGTCTGCCTTTCTGCATTTGAATTTGAGGTTTTTATGTCCTAATATATGGTCAATTTTTGTATAGATTCCATGAACTGCTGAGAAGAAAGTGTACTGTCTCCACTTAGTTTTCTCCAAAGATCTATCATACCTAACTTTTCTAGTATTAGTTACCTCTTAGACTTGTTTCTTATTTATTTTGTGGTTTTATTTATCTAATTCTGAGAGTGCAAGGTTGAAATCTTCCACTATTATAGTTTTGCTGTCTATTTCTTCTTGTAGCTCTCTTAATTTCTCTTTTAATAATTTAGATGCTATACCACTTGGTGCATATATGTTTAATATTGATATTGCTTCATTGTCTATGCTATCCTTTTTAGCAAGATATAGTTTCCTTCCTTATCTCTTTTAATTAGATCAATTTTTGCTTTTGCTTGATCTGAGATGAGGATGGCTACCCCTGCTTTTTTGACTTCACCTGAAGCATAGTAGATTCTGCTCCAGCCTTTTACCTTTACTCTGTATATATCATCCTGCTTTAAGTGTGTTTCCTGTAAACAACATATTGTAGTATTCTGGCTTTTAATTAATTCTGCTATCTGCTTCCACTTTATGGAGGGAGGGGAGTTTACCCCATTCACATTTATGGTTAAAGTTACAAAGTCTGTATTTCCTGCCTCTTATTAACCCTAGCTTATACTTTTCTCCTTTCCTTCTCCCTTACTCCCCTCCCCAGTATTAAACTTGCCTCACCTAGCCCTCCCTTTTTAGGACCTTAGAGTTCTTCCCCTTGTCTTACCCCTTTTCCTCACAATTTCTGAATTCCCTTCTACTTAGCTTATTCCTTCTCTTTTCACTTTTCCCCTCCCACTTTTCAATGAGGTGGAAGAAGTTTCTCTGTAAATTGAATACGTCTAATATTTTTCTCTTTAAGCCAATTCTGATGAGAGTAAGATATACACTATGTTTATCCCCCTCCCTTCCTTTGTTTCTTCATGAGATGTAGTACTCCCATTTTCACCCCTTTTTCTGGTACAATTTCCTTTCCACCTCTAGTTTGTTTTTATATTATAATAGTAAAACCAAATTATACATGTATTCTTTATGTATACTCATACCAGAAATATAGTTCCCAAGATTTCTTTTTATCTTTTTATGTTTCTCTTGAGTCCTATATTTGGAGATCAAACTTTTTTAGTTCCAGTATTTTTGTCAGAAATAGATGAAATTCACCTATTTCATTGAATGTGCATCTTCTTCCCTGGGAAAAAATGCTTATTTTGACTGGATAAGTTATTTTTGGCTGCATACCAAGTTCCTTAGCCTTTTGGAATATCAGATTCCAGGCCCTTTGATCCTTTAATGTGGATGTTGCTAGATACTGAGTAATCCTTATTGTGCCTCCTCTATATTTGAATTATTTTTTTTTCTAGCTGCTTGTAGTATTTTTCCTTGGTCTGATAGTTCTGGAATTTAGCCACAATATTTCTGGTAGTTTTGATTTTGGGGTCTCTTTCAGGAGATGATTGATGAATTCTTTCAATGTCTATTTGATAATTGTTCTTTTTGATAATTTCCTGAAAAATAATGTCTAGGCTCTTTTTTTTCATCATATTTTTTCAGGAAGTCCAATAATCCTTAGATGATCTCTCCTAGATCAATTTTTCAGGTCTGTTGTTTTCCCAAGTTTTTAGTTAACATTTTTTCCATTGTTTCATTTTTTTGGTTTTACTTGATTGATTCTTGATATCTCCTTGAGTCATTCATTTCCATTTGTTCAATTCTGATTTTTAATGAATTATTTTCTTCATTTATTTTTTAAATTTCCCTTTGTAATTGTCCGATTGAGTTTTTAAGTGAGTTGTTTTGTTCTATAGAATTTTTTTCCATTTTGCCTATTTTTTAGAAAGCTATTTTCTTTTTACAATTCACTGATTCTGTTTTCCCTGGAATTGTTTATCTTTTCCAACTCACTAATTCTGTTTTTCAAGGATTTGATTTCTTTATCCACTCTATCTTTAAATGAGTGGGATGACTTAATCAGACCCTTTTGCCAAGCTTCCCTTTCCTTTCCCCATTTTTCTTCCAGCTCTCTTGTGAGAGCCTTTTAAATTTCTTTTAAGAGAGTCTTGTGTGTTGAGGACCAGACCATATCCCCCTTTGGGGATTCATCTGGAGACAGTCTGTTTTTAGTCTCCTCAGGGTTTGAAGTTTGCTCTCTATCCATATAGAAGCTATCAATAGAGTGCAACTTTAACTTTTTACTCATTTTGACAAAAAAGAAACAAAGAAAACAAAACAAAAAAATAACTGCAGTCTGCTTTTTGGGCAGTGTGGTGTTACCAAGCTTCCTCTACAGATTGCAGGAGGTAGCAGTGAAGCGGCATAGCAATGGCTGCACTGCCTGCACAGCAGTTGCTCTCTGAGAGTCTGAGAGCATGCCGAGTCACTCTGGGTGTTGAGTGGGTGTGGTCAGGTCCCGAGAGACCCCAGTGTTTCGGAGATATAGTCTTTACCCCCTGTGTTTATAGCTTCTCTGCTGATCTATTGGCTTGCTGCCCGAGCAAAGAAGCTCACTTTGGGTCAAGTTCTCCCCACAAATTTTCCAATGACTGAGACCACATCCCATCCCCCTTTGGTCTGCTCAGCATGAGCTGCCTTCCACACTCTCACTGCCTGCTTGCCTGACTGACTGCACCTGATCTAACTGTCCCCACCCACGAGCAAAAACAGACCTTTTCTGGTAAATTTTGAGGATATCTAATGTTGCTAATTATTTGCGGGTTTTTTCAGTCACTCACTAATTCCAAGGCCTTGTCATGAAAGAAGTAGTCTGGGGGCAAGGAAGAGCTCAGAGAGATACATGTGTCCTCTCCACCATCTTGGCTCTGCCCCTCCACCACTCATTTCTAATTCAATACTAGATAGTTTTGATGATTGTCACTTTGTAATTTATTTTCAAATCTGGTACTTTTTAAAAATCACTTTTAAACATATCAATTTCTAGATATATATCCCTTCTAATATCAGAGTTATTGTTTTTCCTTAAGATTCTTCCATTTCTGTTATTGCCATTTTCTTCAGGAACCTGTCTGATAGAGAGAATGGAAAAGGAAAGGAATAAACATTTATATAATTTCTACAATAAAATTATTTTTGAGATTTATCTTTAACCCTTGTTGCTGTTGAATTTTGTTGCTGCTGTTGTATTTCTATTATATGGTGAATTTATACTGGGGGAGATATTTATTTTATCATCTTCTTACAGTATAAATCAGTATAAATCCCCACAAGTTTGCTTTTTTAGACATATAAAATATCTCAGAGACTTTTGAGCAGTATACCAATTGATCTCTTATAACCCTTCCAGCTCCATATTTCTACGATTTTGTTACTGATTTTTATGATGAACTTTTCCCCCTGTGGTCACATATTTCATTGCAAAATGTAAAAGGAGATTTTGCAGTTTTCATAAAATATCCCACATAATTTTCTAGCCTTATGTATTGGGAAAACGTACACATTACTTTTAAATTATTACATTCTATTTATGTTGAAGCATACTCAAGGCTGTTTGACATAAAGCTGTGAAACAAGCTAATTTGATGCTATGCTGTCAAATTTAAATTTATTAAAAAGCATGTGCATAGGATTGGAATCAAAAGCAGGTAAAAAAAGAATGAATAATGAACATGACATGATCCTGATGTGGTTAGTGGCAGTGCAGAGAGTGGTTCGAATCCCCTTCTGGTTGGCGCAGGCTCAATGTGAAAGGATTCACGAACCTGAAATATTAGTGGCAAAAAGGAAGTTTTATTGGCACTGCATAAGTCAGCTTTGTTAGGAATGCAGACTTTCTCAGTGGCAGAGTCCTGGCAGGGAAATAGAGGTCCTAGCAGAGAAATCCTGGTAGAGAAATAAAAAAGGGGTTTTCACAGAGAAGAAGTCTTCACAGTAGGCAGGAGTCATGGCAAGCAGCTGTGCCAAGGAGACAGAGGTTCCTTGATAAGGCATAATCCTGCTTTGGACATTTTGCAAGTTATGAGTTTAAAATTATGTTTTTTATAGGAAATCTGAGACTGAAGTTTCAATTAAATGAGATTCCTTCAATGTTGTCTAGGCCTCCAGGCCTAGATTTCCAGAAGAATAAGACAACTTAAGTTATAGCAGGTCCAGATCTCCAGCTGAATGAGACCACTTAAGTTTGAGCTAAGAAGTGATCCTGGGCTAATTTTCAGCTCAATGGAGGGTGCAGCTAGTCCCACCAAAATAACAGAATGAAGGCACTTTATCTTGATTCCCTGAGGCAGGCCTCTCCCAGAGTAGAGTTTCTCAGAACTCACCTCCATGGCTTTTCCCCCAAAGTCAAAGAGGACAGCTTCAGGTTCCCCCCCACCCCGTCACTTTTATAAGAACAGTGTCAATTATTGAAATTCAGAATGAGGCAAGACTTTGGAGGGAAACTAAAGACAACAAAAAAGTTTTTTCTCAGTTTTGTTGAAGAAAAAAGGAAGAACAGAAATATTAGTGTTTACAGCTCAGGATAGATACTATGATGATAAAAGTTGAAGAAGGGAAGGTTATAAACTGCACTGCTCATACTTTGTTTTCTTTCTCTGCTAAGGAAAATGACCCTTGACCTAGAAAAGAAAGAACAAAAAAGTTAATAGGAAGTTAACATTCAAGATAAATAAGGAACATTTTACTTCTCTTGATAAATCAAATTCTCCAGGTCCAGATAAACTTCAGTGGGAATAATAAAAGAAATGGCAAATGTGGTTGGTAAATCAAATGGCATTCCAGGCAGATTTTTCCTATTCTTCAGGTTCATAGAACGGCAAATGTCTAGAAATAAAAAATAAAAAAAAAAAGGGAAGAGAATGGAACCCACAAATTACAGAGTAGTAAGTTTGAATTTGACTTCTGACAAAAGTTTAGAGCATTATTAAAGAAATAATGAACATCTAGAAAAGGAAGTGAAACAGTGATCTCAAAGAGCAAACTTGGCTTCATCAATAATAGTTTATACTAGGAAAATTACATTTCCTTTTTCTGATAGGATTACCAGACTGGAGAAAGGCATGAATATTGAAAAGAAACAAATATTCACAAAATTTGAGCTATCTAAAATAGAATAGATTGGAAAAAAACCTAAGTTAAAATCACAAGGAAAACAACTGGGAAAAAAATATTTTCTCCAAGTTTATCTGATAAAGATCTTATAGTAGCAATAGTTGTAGAAGGAGGAGTTAGTAGTAATAGTGATGTAATATAACTTCTAGGGGAGACAGCAATAATTTTAAGGTCATCTAACCTTGGGGGTTTCTGTTTCAACACTAAGGTTCTAAATCTTCTGGCTTTGGAATCTATGATTCTGAGGCCCTCAGATTTAAGAATGCTATTGTTCTCTCCATGACCATAAAAGTTTTTTGACCCAGGAATAAAGTAATATTCTTCCCTTAGACTTTAGGGAAGATATATTAGTGATTCTGAAACTATTGTTCTAACAATGTCTGGCAATGATTTCAAGTCTTCCAGCCTTAGAATAGTCTTACAAATATTACTGTTGTTGGTCAGTGAGAACCAAATTCTTGAAACCACTCCTTGGTTCTACCCCTAGATCATAAAATTAGCATATCAATGGCATGAAGAACTAGATAAATGTATTTCTTTGCTTCAGTTTCTTTGCTAAATTCTCTTGGAATTTAGACTGCTTCAATGGTGTTACAATTGCAATAAACTTTGCCCAGTGGCTAGGAAATGGGATGAAGAGTGCAAACTCTTTTGAGACACCTTGTGACACCAGTCTGTGACCCCAACCTTTTGGGGTCCCCCTCCTCCTCAACAGTAGTAGTAGTAGTAGTAGCAGTACTAGTAATAGTAGGAGGAGTAGCAGCAATAGCAATAGCAGTAGTAGCAATAGTACTAGTAGTACTAATAGTAGCAGTAGTAGTAGTAATAGTAATAATAGTAGTAGCAGTTAAAATCTGATCTCAGACACAACACTTCTTAGCTATGTGACTGTGGGCAAGTCACTGAACCCCAGCCTAAAAAAAAATAATAATTATAATAGTAGTAGTAGCAATAGAAATAGTAGTAGCAGTAGTAGTAGTAATAATAGTAGTAGTAGTAGTAGTTATAGTAATAGCAATAGTAATAGTAGTAATAGTACTAGTAGTAGTAGTAGTAGCAGTAATAATAGTAGTAGTAGTAACAGTAGTAATAATAGTAGCAGTAATAGTAGTCGTAGTAGTAATAGCAACAACAGTAGTAATAGTAGTAATAGCAGTAGTAGTAGTTATAATAATAGTAGTAATAGTACTAATTTTACTAATAGTAAAAGTAGTAATAGTAGCAGTAGTGGTAGTAACAGTACTACTAGTAGTAATAGTAGTAGAAGTAATAATAGTAGTAGCAGTAGTAGTAGTACTACTAGTAATAGTAGCAGAAATAATAATAGCAGTAGCAGTAGTAATAATAGTAGCAGTAGTAATAGTAGTAGCAGTAGTAGTAGTGTGTATCTGAAAAAAGAACCTGATGATGTAGAAATGAGACCCCAAAAGGTTGGGGTTGTAGATTAATATCAAGAAGTTTCAAAAGAATTTGCAGACTTGAACCTATTTCCAAGTCAAGGAGCAAAGTTAATTATAATTGTAAAGCCAATTGAATTGGGTTAAGTTCCAAAAGAATTTAGGAAACAACCAGAAGTGAGAAGACAAACTTATAAGAAAAAGATAGATGGAGTGTTTCATGTCACTGATAAGCTAATTTTATGACTTAGAGGTTTGATGTAGAATTGAGCAGTGGTCTGGTATGAATCTATTGAATTTGATGGCTTATTTCTTTATGCACCTCATTATTGTCTCAGAAATGTTATTACTGACCAACAGATTGTTGTCTGGCAGCCAGCATTGTTTGTGGAACTACAGCACTGCCAAGGCTTTAGGTTCCTGCCATATGTTCCCTAAAAGCTGTAACCCATCAAACTTATAACCTGATAAGAAGCAGAAACACCTTGAAGATGGAGAAGAGAAGTTGAAGTGTCTCTGGTTAGAATGTTTTGCTGACAAATCATAGCACTCCATCCCAACATAATAATCCCATATTTGAATCTGTTTCCTCCCACTGAGTTCTATCGTGGGAGCTTGAAGCCTGTTTCTTTGGTTATGAAGATAAGAAGGGGTAGGTTGTTTAATTTTCACTATTTTGAATATTGCTTTGTCTTTATAAGTTGGGACTAGCTAGTATCAACCCCCTAGCATTTATTGCAAAGGTGTACTTAAAGGAAATACATTATGAAAGAAACTTCTCAAAAGGAAACATCCCCAAAAGAGAGATAAGGTTATTCAGAAAGGATTTTTTTTCCCCTAGAAGCACTGTCCTTAGCCAGGGACTCAGAACTAACAAAATAGAAAAGAGAATTCTAAATCATTTTATACTGCTTCTTAAATCCATGTGGCAACAAGCTATTGATTATGAGGTGTTCCCTGGAAGTTGTTTTAATTTGCATATAACTTACTAGTGATTTGGAACTTTTTTTAGATAACTGTTGATGTCCTGCATTTCTTCTTTTGAGAATTGCTTTATATATCCATTAACTGTTTGTCTTTTGGGGAAATATCTTTATTCTTAGATATTCATATAATATTCTTACATATTGTATGTATTCATGCATATAATTCATCATATATATCAGACACCAAAATTTATCAGAGAAATTTGTTGTAAAGATTTTTGCCAATTAACTATTTTCCTCCTGATATTAACAGCAGTTTCATTTTGTGCAAAACTTTTTCAATTTCATATAATTATCCATTTTATAGCTTCCAATTCTCTTTATTTCTTATACTGTCAAGAATTTCCCCCCTATTTATAGGTGTAAAAGGTATTTACTCTCTGTATTTGTAACAAGTCTTTTTATATCTAGGTCCTGTGACCATTTAGAATTTATTATGTCATATGGGATAAGATGTTTGTCTAAACCTAAATTTCAGTTTTCTAAGCTGTTTTTGTTAAATACAAATAGTTTGGGTCTTGGGTTTAATGAATACTCTATCATTATGCCCATTTGTGCTTGGAAAAAGTTTTTGCTTTAGTTGTATCTATAATGGAATTTTGTTTAAAAGAAAGACATGAAAGATATTTTTTAGGCTGAATTTTGTTCTCAGGAGCTAATATATCTATATCTATATCTATATCTATACAATGTAGTTCACATATGTGCTTTTTATGATGTACTCTGTACTTTTATGTATGATATGTACTTTTAATGAATATTCTTTTAAGTGAAATTCCTCTCTAGGATGTTCTCTGGACTTTTTCCACCATTCCTCAGAATACTCATTCTGTAAGCTCACTTCCAGAATTCATATCTTTGTTCTTTCACTTTTGCACATCTCTCTTTGATTGGGATTTTAGGGAGTCCATTTTTAACTTAAGGTATATCATTTTTACTTTCTCTTCTAAATGATTTGTCCTCCCTCCAATTCTTTCCTCATTTTAAAATCTTATTCCATTCCTTTTAGATATTTATGTAGTTCTTGTAGTTCTTTAGATATTCTTGTAGTTCCAATGCTTGTTTCCCCGCCCCCCCCCACCTTTGAGTCATAGTTTACAATTATAACTTACTCTTTTTTAAGTGAATCTCTTAAGTTTTCAGTAATTTTTGACACTGGCTACTGTTTTCTTTTATTCACTCATTTTTCAATTGTAATTCCTGAACTGGGTCTTATATAAGAGCCAGGCTTTACTTTTGAGTGGGGACAGTGATTCCTATTTAGCCTCCACTTGGATTACTCAGGTTCTTGTCCTCTCTTCCACTTCCCAGGGTCAATCCTCCAAAATCTTTGAGGTTCAGAGCTTTGGATCTTCAGGGTCCTTTCTGGCATCTCAGGACAGACAGCTGTCTCACTCTTTGTCTCTAGAGATACAAGAGAAGCTGCAAGAATTTGGAAAACTAAAAGCTTTTACCTGTCTACAATCTAGACACATCTCTGCCTCTAAAATCCTTCCTCAAGCTCAGGCTTAAGGAAATTCCCTGGGTCCAAATCCTTCCAGAGACAAAGGACCTTCTTTTGTATCTCAAAGCATTTATAATCCTTTTTTCTCTCATCAGAAAACTCAGCTCTCAGACAGGAACTCTGAGACTAGAGAGGAAGTGTCTCTTTATCACCACCCCCCCCAGACCAAGGAGACACATGGTCATTCTGGGGACCTCACCCCTCTCGGGAGTCCCAGGCCAGCACTCTCTTTGATCTGTTCTGGGGAGATAACCGGAGAAACTTAAGAGGAGCCGAGTTTGGGCCCTTCTCCACTGTTAAATACAATGGAGTCTGTAACAGTCAGGCTGTAGCCACAAGGAGAAAGGTCACTGAATTGGAGAGAGCTTGGAGATATGCCTCTACCCACGGCTGCTACTCCCTGGACAGGGGTAAGTGGTCTCTCCTTCAGGTCTTGCTCTCCCCCACCCTGAAATTCATCTGTGAAATCACTGGAAGAGCTCTCACCATTTGGGATACACTGGCTAAGATGGCATCTCTTTCTCCCCCATCCCCATCAAGTGGGGATCATAACTCAAGGCCTTTTTCAGACCTCTCCCATATGGCTTGGCAACCTGCCATTTAAATGCTCCTATCCTGTCCCTTTCTTGGGGTACTGTACAGTGGGGAGATTGGGGAATCAATCTTAATCTTCTCAGATCTCCGGAAAAGTTTTCCACCAACTTTTACAATGGAATTTTGCCGACATTCTGGACAAGTGGGCCATGCCCCTCCCAGACCTGGCCCTTAAAAATGAGCTGCAACTTCCAGCCCTCTCAAGAAGTAAGCTTGTCCCATACATTTAAAGCTTGTCCCACACATTTTAAAACGGGACTCGGTTTCCCTGATTTGGTGCCTCCTGTCATAGCCTTTTAATTGTAGAAGCCTCAAAATTACGCTTTTACAAGCTCAAGAGGATTCTACAAAGACTGGGGATCTCAAATTGCTCTGGGTTTTTTTTTCTGGCCTCAGGGCACTTACTTAAACCTTTCCTCATCTGCTCTTGGAGAGATAAATAGCCTCCCTATCTCCTGAAACCCGGCTATGTCTCTCTCACTCTCTCTCTCTCACTTTCCTACCTAACCTTACAGCTGGGAACTTTTTCACTCCTAATTTTCTCAGTCCCAAGACCTTTTGCTCTTAGCACACTCTCTATTTTTCTGGATTGGCATTTTATCCCCCTGCCAACAATGAAAGATTTTTTTTCTAAGCTCCAACCCTGGCCAGGTTGCAGCTTCAAGAAAGAGCTTTGGAATGATGGCTGGGGAATAAAATTCCAAATCAAGGCAAATTAAAATTGTTAAGAGAGTAAAGATAGCTTCTTTCTTTCTTTTCTCTTTTCAATTCCTGACTGCAGCAGGAAATGAAAAATTAGAATGAAAGATAGAACCTATTTTTAAAAACGCCTTAACCACTTTAGGAGATCACTGCTCTTTGGACTAACATTGGGAGTAGGAAAGTGATTGAATTATTGCTAACATTCTAACTATATCATTGCATCTAAATAATTTTACTATTGCCTTTGCAGGCTAGATTTGGTTATAGCTGAATGTAAGATCTTAAGAACTTGTTGGGGTGAATTTCTGTTAACTTACTCTGAAAGTATCTCCAATTAGGGTCTGACTTTTCTAAAAGCTTCAACACCCCCACCCCCAATCCACTAAAGGTTGGGTGGGATAGGATTTTTTGTCTTCAACTCACCCACTGCTCTCTGCTAGCACCTAGTTAGCCTAGGGTGAAGGTTAACTGTCTTCCCTTCCCACTCTGCCTCTTGGGAAGTGGAGTGGGAAGAAAGGGGCCACGTGGAATTCCCCCCCTCACACTAACTGGGTTCCAGCCTCCTTTCCGAAGAGGCTTGGCTTTGGCAAAAGATTTCAAGAGATAGGCCCGCTTTTAAGTGAATTGATCTATTTTTAAGATTTGTTAAAACTGGGATTTGTTAAAACTGTTTAACTATTGCTGTATGAGGGAAACTTTAACTATTGCTGTATGTTTGAGAGATTTTAGGAAATTTACTACTCTGTTATCTATATGAATTTTGATTGATCCTTGGGATTTATATGTGGAATGGCAATCTGATAATTTCTTTTCCGTGTAAAAAAAGGGAGGAAGGAAACTGATTGAAACTGGTCAGGAAAATGGGAAACTGATGAATTTTTCTTAGGCACTTCTGCCCTGTCCCCTATTTCATTAGTTCAGATTGAATTGGAAATTATTTAAATCCTTGCTTAAAATTTTCTGGACTATGATTTGCTGGGTGTTTTAACTTTGAATTCCCTTATTCTTCTAGAATTGCCCTGGCAGACTCAGCTTTTGGGATTATTCTTTAGAAACAATCAGAAATCAGACACCTGTCTGGGACTGGCAGTCTCTCTGATCTGTTTCTCCACTCCTGTTACCCCAGTTCTTTAATTACTATTTCAGCATTTTGATATCAGGGCTCTAATAGCTTGGGGTTGCCTGTCTTGGTCTAACTGCATAATTTGCTCAGAAATCTGTCTCCTACTAGCAGCTCCTGTTCCAGAAAGAGGGGACAGATGGAGCTACTCCAGGCCTCACTTTTTCCCTCTTTTGGAGCCCTTGACAGATGTGGGGTGCTCCTCTTAGGGCAGCAGGCCTTGAGCACTGCTACTCAACAGAGGCTGAGTTTAATGCACAATTGACTATAGACCTCAGACTGTCCATCTCTGGCTGAGATGCTTCCCAACTGCAGAGGACTTGAACAGGGAGGCTTGTGTGTCACCCTAAATGAGGAATGCTGTTTGATACTAATAATTCTGGGGTTATCAGGGAGAAACTGGTCCTTGCCACAAGTCCTTGCATTTTTCTAGTTTTAATCTGGTTTATTTGCTTTATTGTCCTGACTCAGTTTCCCTAATTATCCTGACTCAGTTTTCTTGCTTCTCAGTTCTGCAAAACCTCCCCTCCCTTTTATCAAAATATTTGATAAGAATAAAAGATCTTATGTTTTAGAATATCAGAATGCTTCTCCCCATCCCAAGCTATTGGAATGTCAGATATTGTATTATCAAGATGCCTCTCCTTATGTCCGGGTTGCCTTCCCCTGATTATGTCATCTCTCTCTCGAGGCTCACCCCATCCTGTCAAAGTCCCATTCCTACTCTCAGTACTCTGACTCAGCTCCTGCCTCAGTCTAAGATTTTATTCTTTTTGATTTACTGTTCACAAGGTTTTGGTTTTTTTTTAAGCCACCACCCACCCATTCTATAGCAAGGTGAGACACTCAAGGTCCCGGGACATGGTTGATGCTGTGTGGAATTCCTACACTCAGCAGAGTATTTCCCATAGAGAAGTCTGTGGTGAAAACTCCTATGAAATTGACAAAAATTAAAGTTTCTGTCATATCTTTCTCTCTCTTGGGGATGCCAGAAGAGAATGAAAAGCTATAGAATTAGGGTGCTGGACCAGTTCCCCTACCTGTATTACTCTGTCTCCTAACACACTTGGCTTGAAAAATGCCTGGACCTCACAATTTGACACTGATTAGATTAGTTGAAAGAGATCCCATCTCCCTCCACTCACCTTGAGAGGAGCTTCCTTTGCATTTTAACACTTCTGCCCTCCAGCAAAAAGCAGCTAGTGAAACACACCCAGCAGACTAGTCGCTCCCACCTACCCCCTCAGCCCTGGAAACAGCTGTTAGTTTTTCTTTAACTCTAACCTGAGACTCTCAGCTCTTTTCTTCTCAAGACAACTTCTGCCTCCTGACACTCAAAGCAGAGGTGCCTTGTTAATGCAAATCTCTCCCAGATTTAGGCCTTAGAAGACCCCAGTCTCTGTCCTGAGTTTGAGCAGGAGGAACTGCCTTTTTTACCACAACAGGGAATACCACAGAGGTTGACCTGGCCCCCCAGCGTCTTGCTCCCTGGTCCGGCCCTGTTTCCCCTTTTATTCCAGGACAGTCCGAACACCTCAGGGACTGGTAAGCTGGGTAGGCAATGCTGATACTGTGCACTCCCTTTGACTCCTTTCACCCCTCCCCCATAAATAGTGGGGATAGTAGGAGAGAAGGTTCAGGATCTTTGCTTATTTTTCTAGTAAGATTGAGGAACCAACCCCCTATTCTTTTAAAAAAAGCAGCAGACAGTTAAGAGATTTCTAAGAGGTTAAACTGCACTCTTTTATTTTTATCTGCAGTCCTGACAAGCGGGGATACACCCATCCCTAGATCCTGCCTCACAAAAAATATCAATGGCTTATTAAATCTACTAGATATCAAGGCCCCCTGCCACTATGTCTAAGTCCACCGCCACCCTGACCCAACCCCAGGAGAAATTAGCTTTCCTGGAATTTAGAGTGAAAAGGCTAAACTCTAGGCTATTTAATATCTTTTACTATATTAAAAAAAAAAAAAAAAAAATCTTTTGCTCCTAGCATTTTCTCCTACTTTTCTTTGATAATTAAATAGGCTATCAGCATTCTTACAGGCAGCCCACAGAAGGGACCTAATACATTTCTTGCTAAAGGCCCCATTCCCCTGAATGTCACCATCTTTACCCTTGATGACATCCCACTTTTAATCTGTGCCTGAGATCTGTTTTCTCTAGGCTTCAAACTTTGGATTCTCAACTGCCCTTCAGCTTGGAGAACATGGGACAACTGACTGGGGATGACTGACTGGGACAAACACCCCTTAGATGTCCTGCTGTCATCCCCCATATCTCACACCTCACCTCCTGGCATGAAATCCCCCAAATCTCTATAACCCTTTCCAGCTCAAAGCAATTAAGAAGAGATCGTCACCCTTTTATCCCACGTGCATTTGGATGTGACTGCTTGAGGGGGGAATAAAGAGGGGTCCCCGGAACTCTGAAAATCTCCTTCAACTCTGCCTCAATAAGGGATACTGCCCCAAGTCTTTTTCCTTTAAATGAATTTAAGTTTTGACTGCTTGAGGGGGGAATGACAAGGAAACCCCAAAACTCTGAAAAATCCTTAAAGGAGAAAACCTCCTTCAACTCTGTCTCAGTGAGTGGACTCCACCCCAAGCACAAACAGTTTCATCTTTGTTATCTGGATGGGGACTACTCAGTCCTGAAACCCATTGAATTCAATTCAAATTCTAACCCTGGCTGAAACCCAGCCAAGAGCCAACCTGGGACTCTACCCACAAGCCCCCTTCAGCTTGTAGCCAAAGCCCCCTATTATAAAAGAGCCAGACTGGAGACCTCTCTTTGCAGAGGTTCCAAACATGGCAGCCTTACACCTACCATGTCAAAGGATTTCTGCCAACTGGAACACTGTTTCTGATGCCCTCTTACCTCTACCTTCACCTTTTACTAATTAGACTTTAACTTTAGTTCCAAACCCCATAATAAACTTCTTTTATCAATCTAGGTTTTTAGGTCTGTAAATTCCTTTACAGGGGACTCTTGCTCCACCACTAGACCTCATTTAACTCCATATCCTTGCGCCAAATCCAAAGAGATTGCAGGGGAGCTCTATTTGACTCTCTGTACCCCAAACCTGCCACTATACCTTATTAAAGCCTAATTTTAGGTACCCCCAATTCTAGACTTCATGAATCTTATATATGATAAACATGTACAATTCTTCTATACATATTTCCACAATTATCATGCTGCACAAGAAAAATCAGATCAATGAGAAAGAAAACAAAATTCAATCAAACAATAACAAAAAGTGAAAATTCTATGTTGTGATCCACACTCAGTTCCCACAGTTTTCTCTCTGGGTGTAGATGGCTCTCTTCATCACAAGATCATTGGAATTGGCCTGAAGTCTCCTCACTGTCGAAAAGAGCCAAGTCCATTAGAATTTATCATTGTATAATCTTGCTGTAGCCATGTACAATGATCTCTTGGATCTACTCACTTCACTTCTTTCATCATTTCTTATAGAACTATAATACTATTCCATCACCTTCATATATCGTAACTTATTCATTCCCCATCTGGTGGGCATCCACCTAATTTCCAATTATTTGCCACTACAAAAAGAGCTGCAATAAACAGTTTTGCACACATAATTCCCTTCCCCCTCCTTTTTTTATTATGATCACTTTGGAATACAGATTCAATAATGGCATTGCTGGATCAAAGGATATGCAGTTTAATAGCCTTTTGGGCATAGTTCCAAATTATTCCCTAGAATGGTTGGATCACTACCATTCTACCAACAATGTATCAGTGTCCAGATACATTTCCTACGTCCTCTCCAACATTCAGCATTATCTTTTCCTGTCATCTTAGCCTATCTGAGATGCGTATAGTTCAGTTATCTTAATTTGCATTTCCCTAATCAATAGTGATTTAGAGCATTTTTTCATGACTATAATTGTGTAACCCAAAGTTCAATCATTTGTTGTCATTATTTTAATAATTAGTCTTTTAAAAAATATTTTAACACTTGGCTCTTTTCAACAATGAGGCGATTTAAGATTAAATTCCAATAGAACTGTGATAGAAAGTGCTATCTACATTCAGAGAGACAACTATGGATCAAAGCATAGTATTTTCATCTTTGTTTTTATTTGCTTTTTTCCTTTCTTGTTTTTTTCCCCTTTGGATCTGATTTTCTTTTGTGTAGCATGACAAATATGGAAATATGTTTAGAAAAAGTGCACATGTTTAATTGATATTAGATTGCCTACCATCTTGGAGAGGAGAGAGAGCAGAGGAGAGGGAGAAAAATTTGGAACACAAGGTTTTGCAAAGGTAAATGTTGAAAACTATCTTTTCGGGCATTTGGGAAATTAACAGTGCTATTTAAAAAATTTAAAAATCACTAATTTCTCACACTATCCTTTCTCTTCCTTGAGTCTCTTTAAAGAACTGTCCTTTGAGAATTTTAAAGCAAGTTTCTCTGATGAAGACTTCATTTCTGAAATGTATAGGGAACTGAATCAGATTTACAAAAAAATTTGAGCTATTCCCCAATTTAAAAGCAATTCCCCAAAAGATATGATCTATGATCAGAGGGCTATAAAATCACCAATATCTTTTGACGTAACCACTACGAGGCATGAATCCCATGAGATTTTTTTTTTTAAGAACCTATAAGTATAAAAAATATTTATAGCAGTTCTTTTCTGAGGGCAAATATAGAAGGAATATTATTGTTCTATAAGAAATGGGCAGGATAGTATCAGAAAGACCTGCAAAGTCCTCCAAGAACTCAAGCAAAGTGAAATGTATTATGAACATAATAGCAAAATTATGGGATGATCTACTGTGACTTAGCTATTCCCAGTAATAGTGATTCAAGACTACTCTGAAGGACTTATGATGAAAAATACTATCCATATCAAGAGAAAGACTTGATTATGTCTGAATACAGACTAATTTCCAAAATATTATTTCTAGGGTGTTTCTTGATGTATTTATTTTCAAGCATTTTTGGTTACATGTCCAGTTAATTGATCTTTATACTTACTCTCTTGTTGATAGATGTAAATTTTCTGTCACATATTATTTTAACTGAATTTCAAAGTTTTGGTGTGTTTCCTCACTTCTGAGTAAATTTTCTGTACCTGTATGTTCTTTGACCCATTAATTCTTCATTATTGCTTTGTGTCCCAGTTAATTTTTAGTCCTTTCTTCAAAGACCCTTTACTATTTTTTTAAATTATACTATGGATCTTGGGGAAATTGCTCAATTTGCTTTGTTGCTATTCAGTCATTTTAGTTAAGTCAATTTGGGGTTTTCTTGACAAAGGTACTGGAATAGTTTGCCATGTCCTCTAGTTCATTTTACAGATGACAATGACAAAACCAAGGTAAACAGGGTAAAATGACTTTCCCAGGATCATATAACTTGTCTTGAGATTTGAGATTTGAACTGGAAATCTTCCTTTCTTTCTGAGACCTAAGTAACCCCATAAAAATAACTACACAATGGCAAAGTGGTTAAAACAGACCACATCTGTATCAGTAGATGATAGTATCCTTTTCTGGGAATTCCCTGTTCCAGTGAAATCACAAGTTCAATCCTATCCAGTCCCATTGATTTTTGTGTCTGCAGTTTTACACGCATTTTACTATGACCTTGTCTGAATTCAACTACCCTCGTTTTTTACTTCATCACTTACAAAAATCTTGCTTCCATCTCTTATTCTAACTGCATATTTTATTTTCTTTGTAATCATTGAATCCTACTTTCTGATCTATGCTACCCCTCACTTTTATGAGGTTATATTATTTATATTGGTTATGATCATTTGCAAATTTTTTCCTTCTCATCTTATGCTTTCCTCAACATCCCCTTCTTTATAAAGAAAATGACAAGTTTCCATTCCACTTCCTGTTCTGTTCCCCCTCATCCAGACCCTGATTTTTACTTCAAGATCTATCCTCTAAAGCTGTTTCCTTTATACTAATCATTATTTTACTCTCACTCTCCTTAAACCTGGTAACATCCTTTTCCCTATTATACCCCATAGTTTTGATGTTCTTCTACACGTTGTAAAGTGTTGAAGAACTCTCCTCTATCCAGTTCAAATAAAGATGATTTTGGTGTGACTTTTCTTTCATGCTTTCATCCAGATTTTCCCCTCTTGGAAACCCTATGTGTTATTAATTTCCAACTCTCTTCCCTCCTCCAATTCCCATTTTTTCTTCATCAAATCAAAATAACCCAAAGATTGTTATTTCACTCTGAATCTTAAAAATATTAAGTGGTCTTGGAATATATTGTTTTATTAGACTGGAAAAACATTTTCAATATATGTAGTCCCACCATCCAATTGCTCTATAATTTTAATTAAAGGTCTTCCTAGGTTTTTCAGATTTTGCATCCTTTAAAGTGGTAGTTGCCAAATTCTTGGTAAAGGAATGGGGATGTCTGCCTGGTTTTCAGACCTTTTAAGGTCCCTGAAATCATTTGCTAAGGCAACTAACTGCAGGTGATAAAAAGGAAAGCTAGGCACAACTGTGCACAACTTCCCACTGCTTACTTAATTTCCAAGCTGATAATTTGTGTGGGCCTAAAGACGTAACAAAAATATCCCAATTGGCCATTCTCCATGTGTTGTGGTAATTTAATACTTTTTTGATTTAAAGATTCTGGTTTTTGCCTCAATATACTCCTGGGACTTACATTTTGGGATATTTGGAGGTGAGATGGTTTCGTTTTCACTTGGTTTCTTCAAGGTACTTTTGGATTGTTTTCAGGCAGTCTAAGATTCTTACATCACAGGTGATAGCAAAATGCATAATTGATTCTTCTGCTTGGCTTGATCTGCTCCTCTGCTCTGGGCCCAGAGTTCCCTAAGTGTTTACCTTCCTTGGGAAATCATTACTACACCAAGGGACAGGAAAGGGGGTAAACGGATTGGCAGGAGTTGAGAGGCTAAAGGGTATTAGATGCAAATTTGAGTATTAAAATGAAATACCTTCCATTTAATGTTCATGTGCCTAAAAATCTATTTCCTGGGAAAATAACTTTGTCCCACAAAGTAGAAGTTGCACTGGTTTTCTAATAATAAACAAACTCTGCAGTTTAAGAAATACTAATCAATGCCCAGAAACTTATGATTGGAAGTATGGGAAGTATTCTTCTCTTCATGTAATTTACTTGAACTAAATAGGCTTTTTTAACAGTAACATCCCCATCTACTGGAACTCTGGAATGTTACTTTTAAAGACTGCTAGACCAATTGTCTACTAATTCATTAAAAAGTGTTAAAGCCTTAACAATTATAGCACATAATAAATGCACATTATTAACATTTAATCTTTGTTGTTGAATGCCATTTCTATGTTATCTCCAAGTCCTGCTTTGCAGATAATGCAAAAAAGTATTAAAGCTTAATTCTACCCTTAAGTAAATTATTAGATGAGCAGAGATCTATTAGGCAGTATTTGTGTACCTTTTTTGTTCCTTGCCATTTTCAAAGTATATTAGTGGCTTTTACTATGACATAATGTGCTTTTTTTTTTTTTGACTGCCAAAAATGTTTAGAATCTGAGCTGGAAAGTGATTTGCATGTCAGCTATCACTATAAACACTGCTCCCAAATACTCTATCACTAACATAGATTCAGACCGGTAATTCAAAGTCTGAACTGTGATAATCAGAACCAAATTATTAGCCTGAGTACCCACCATGCTTGCTTATATATTTTTATTCACATTTGCACAATAAAGTGTTGATATACTTAAGTTCATTACTCCTCTCCCTTGGGTATTTCTAGAATAACACCCCTAATCATGAATAATGTTTTAAAAACTTTTAAAGAACTTTTTGTATAGGTGTCACTTTTTAAAACCAGCAAAACAAGTTTTGTAGGCATTAAAATTAGCATACAATGGAGCACAATACAGCCTACTGAATTTGATTCAATAGATGAAAACACGGACAAAGGCTAATCATTATAACATCAAGAGGGATAAATCGAGACATAAACCTCACCAATGGCATAATTTTACCATCATGAAGATCTAACACAAAACCCAAAGCAAAGGATAGTCAGGTCCTCCAGATGCTCCTTTTTGTGAATTACATCATGTAGATTTTAACCCCCACCCCCCAACATTGCAGAGCCTATTAGATGAGATACATAACAGCTCAAAAGCTCATCTTAAATGGAAAGACAGGCACACTGATGTACTACTGGAGAAACTAAGTGGTACAACTGTTAAGCATTTGTTTGGAATCATACCAACTGACCAAACTAAACATACTTTTTAAAAACCTAATATAGTCTCACGATGGGGACCTCAAGGAAGGGGACACAAGCACGTACCAAAATATTCATAGCAGCACTCTGTGAAAGCGCAATTAGTGGAAAAAAGTTAAAGCTAAAAACAATGTATGAACTAATGGATTCTTGTTGCAGTTAGAAATGAAGAGAAACAATATTAATAGTAAAAATAGCTGGCTTCAGAGCCAGGAAGACTTGGATTCAAGTCTTCTCTCTGACAATATACTTTGTGACCTAGGTTAAGTCCTTTAACCAATCCAGGGGTTGGTGAACTTGTTTATATTTTGACAACTATAATTCAATATAATTTGCTTTGTAATCTTATGAATTTTATGCATTTAAAAACATTCTGAGAAAGGATTTAAAGGCTTTACCAACTGCCAAAAGGATCCGTGTCACAAAAAAGGTTAAGAATCTCTCTTCTAATTAGATTTCATTTACAGCAAAGTGCTGCCCTGCATTGGTAGAGGGAGTTTCATCATCACTCAGTACCCTTTACCAACAGATTTGGCGCCTTTCCCCTTAAAATGTGGAAAGATGTTTAATAGAAAGCAAACAAGTGGATATCCAATGTAATGTATATGAGTACATCATGATGATGTCTCTAAAAGGATATCAAACTTCTTGATTAAAAAAAAGGTACTTGAAAAGATAAAACATCCAAGTCTCTCAGATGAAGTAGGAGACTATTAGGACAAATGTAAAGGTCATCCAAAATTTTTCTCAAAGTTTTTTGCTTTTGTCCCAAGGTAATATTAATACCATGGGAAATGCCTACTGTATTTTAAAACCAAATGGCTACAGTAGCCTAGCTATCAATATAGGAAATATTAAGAGAATGATTGATTTACTTATTGTCCAGACTATGGCGTCATGATAACTTGAAGTATTCCAACTACCATAAACAGCCACAGAACTATGACCAGATATATTAATTCCATTTTTGAGGCTTTCCAGAGAGATTTACTACAGCTACAACCTAGAAATTGTGACAGCTTTAACAAGGCATTAAATAAATTTTCTATTTAAATAGTTATAATACAACTTTAAAATTACATTCATTATCATGAAGTGATTTGTCTTACAAAAAAGCTTTAAAGAATATTTAAGATGTAGCATATAAACATTACACTACAACAACTTCTTTTTGGTTGAAGTTAAAACACGGGTTCACTAGAAAACAAATTCTGACAAATGCCATTTCTGCTGCCATCCAAAGATGGGCAGCTTATATAATACGGTGGTTCTGAATGATCAAAACCACTCTTTAACACCAAGTTCACAAGGCAAAGATTGATTGTGTACATAGGATCTTATTTCTTTAGACTTTAGACTCTTTAGAGAAGAAACTTGGGACCAAACCATGCCCTTTTCTGATCTCCCTTTATCCATAACTTTCCCTAAATCCTGGTCCCTTCAAATTGTTCATCCATTTGTGTCCCAAAGTCAAATATTCAAATCTGGCACTACATACCGTCTCTTTAATGAAATTATAGAATTCATCTGGAATTAATCCCTAAATATTAAAAGAAACCAAGTGGAATGAGTTTATTTTAAAAGGCAATTTGTTTTCCTGAAACTCTACAAAGTTCATTTTGGTTGACAATTTATTCCTTCATCTCCATTTGAAAGATAAAAAGGAGAAAGGTTTATACAAGGACACACAAAATTTTTGTGTTTTGAATAGATTATCAATCTGTTTAGATTTATATATATATATATGTGTATATATATATATATAAAATGATATTTTGTAATTATTAAACAGACCAATTTAAAAGCTATATTTCCCTGTCCATCAATACAGCGATGTTTTTGTCCCAGTTTCCAAACTCTCTTTACCTTTTTAGTTTTGACTCAACACAAAGATGACCACTTTCAATAATACATCAATAATTTTGAGTCAATAAGGAAAAATAAATGTAAACCAAGTTTATTTTGCTTTTAAGTAGTGTTCTTAAAGCACTACAGCATGGTAAACAATGTAAATTAGTATAAGTCATCTCAAAAGCCAGAGTTTTTTTTTTAATGAGTTGTTAAAAAGATGCAGCCTATTCTAACAGGATAAATATTTTTAACCATTTCACTTCGAGTTAATGAAGGCTCACAAATGAGCAACACTCCTCATTGAGGAAAACAAAAAGCTGTTGTCGACAAAGCGACAGCACACACACACAAACAAAAAGAACTGTGTAAAAATAACTAACTGTGTTCCCATACTCTTTGAAGTTGCTTTACAATGGGATGATATGCACATGATCTTGCTGCAAATTTGCCATACAGACTTGTAATACATGTAGTTTAGCCATCCAATTCAGTCCAAGTGGTGCTACATTCAAGATAATGCAGCACTATAATAATCCTTTAACAACGCAATTGTTTTACTCATTACCTTTTCTTCTAGACTGAAATATAGGCTAGAAAGAAAATGCTCCCTAATTAAAAATTGGTACTGTTACAGGAAAAATTGTATAATTTTGCAATAGAATTTACAAGTATTTTTTTTTCAATTTCAATTTGCTTCTTCCCCCCATCCCAGCCACAAAATGGGCATGAAGTAATATTGTTTTTTTAAAATGCCTTAATTCTCAACTTCATGCAAATCTAAATAAAGATGACCAAAACAAAAGCTTAAACATTGGAAGGATATTTCACAGAAAATTTCTTATACAAAAAACACATAAGAAAAAGGGCCACTAGGTGACATTTTAATTTACAAATTGGCATCATTTTGGTCAACAAATATCCAAATGCTGTTTTCTTCTACCACAACAAAGCAGCTGTACAGAAAAAAAAAACAGCATGACTTGTTTTGATTTTTAATCGCACATTTCTTCAGGAATTTCATGTGGATTAAGGATGCCAGGGACAGACATCTGAAGTTTATGTTTCTCTTCCTGAGCCTGTCGAAGGGCTGTTTCTCTTTCTTCTAAAAACAGGTCAGATGTATCTTCACCTGCAAATTCCTGTAAAAAGGGTCATTTAAATGCTTATTTTTACATAACATATTCAGTAGTTTCTCTGTACAACTTTTTGAAATAAAGAATTGCCAACTTTTAAATCTTCACCATTAATTCCATAGTAAAACCATTGCTGAACACCATGTCTCAAATAAATGTCTCAGGGTAGTTTTAAGAATTACTATTTAAAACTCAGCTAAATTGGCATGGCAAATCAACTAAAAGGCCGGCCAAGTTGTCAACATGTACATTTATCGTAGCCACCAGAGATAAATTATTTTAGGAGAATGAGGAATTGAAAGCACACTAAATATTTTCTCCTAGAAATATAGAGGTATTGACCTTTAACTCACATTTCACTCAGTAAAACAGTTATGCAGGGTACCAAAAGTCCTTGGTACAGTTTTAAGTTATGAAACACTGAGGAAATTAAAAAAAAAAAAGCTTGAACTTTATCGCAACGCAATTTCCACAAATTATCTCACTTGATCCTCATAACAGTTTTGAGGGACGTGCTATTATTACTTGCATTTTGTAGATGAAGAAACAGAGGTAAAGAAAAAAAGTCTTCCTGGACACATCATTTGGTCACAGAGCTTTGTCTGTGGTAGGATTCAAACTTAACTTCTCTGAGTCTTAACTCTTAAAAATTCTTTTATAAGAGTTCTTAGTTAGCTTGTACCTTGCATTAAAACGGTACAGGACAGCAGAGGTGACAAATTCAAATAGAATTGGGAGCCATGAAACCATACGTACAAGGCAGAATATTAGCCATAAAGTAACTTTGTTTTGTTAAATATTTCCCCATTACATTTTAATCTGGGTCAGCAAAATTTAGGAATATTGGAGGTCATGTGTTTGACATAGAATTGGAATAGAATATAGTGAGGTTTTAAGTGATTTCAAATTTGGTTTTCTTGTGTGATCTCGATTCATGATAGTATAATATTATATAATGACTATATATATTTCAGATCAGAATTCCCTCGCCTTCTTTTAAAAAGGCCACTTAAAGTCCTAACAAAAGGTAAGGAATACACTAATATTGACAACAGTAACGCCCCCCTCATAGTCCCACTCATGATTTTCCCAAGAGTTAAGGCCTACGCACACTCAAAAAAAATAGAAAAAGCAACTATTAAACATAAACCCAGAGAAAGCACTGTAAGATTATTTAATCAAAATTTAATTGATAATCACCAAACATTAACCTTTCAATATAGAATATAGCCCCGTTTGTGGCCAACTGCTATGCAACACAGAGAATGCATAATGATATTACAAATATATATAAATTTTTTAAAGTGAAATTTGTTTGGGTTGAGCTAAATTGGGGCAGTTAAACAAAAGTGGAAAAATGAGAAAAAGATACTTTCTCTTTTAAAACCCTGTCCTGGATTGAAACTAAAGGCATATTCCTCATTTCTTGAAATTACCTTTCAAATTTCAGTTCATATAACTTCCCAAAATAGAGGTGACCCTTCATTAAATAGGATGCAATTAAAAATAATCTGACATACATAATTTTGCTTTCTGTAGATATCAATTTGAAAATCACCTATTAAAACTAAAATGATCCTTTCAATTTATTATCTGCATCCTGCTACACTCCACAGTATAGTATAAGAAAGTATAAGATAGTATAAGAAAATCTGAGTAACATACCTTTATCTGTACCAGGAAATCCCTAAGATGTTCCTTAAAAGCAGGAATGTCCTGATTTAGACTGAAGAGTCCCGTTACAAACAGTTTAACTTGTGCACTGAAAAGTAAAAATACTGATGAAGTCAACAACATTTCTACAAATTGTTCAAATGACAAATTTTAAAGACTCTATACACTTACTCCTGCAGGTGAGGGAAAGCGGATTTGAGAAGATTAGCCACATACTCCTGAATAAACATTTGGTTGTTAACTGGATTCCCAGGATTTAGCGGTGTACTTATTTTCCCTTCTTCTACTAAATTAAACATGTATGCAAGAATTGAAGCATGCATCGTCAAACCTGTGGATATATGAAACTTATTAATATTCTTATAGGTTAAAACCACAGATAACATCTATTGCAAAATTCAGAATCTGACCTATTGATGCTCTTACCAGCAGTATGTGAGGTGTCTGTTACAACTGAAAAGATGTGCTGAAGGATATCACAGAAATAGGTCTGATAGAAACTCTGAGCAGCAGCTTCTTCTTGTGCAACGTTTTGCAAGAGTGTAAAGAGTATTTGTAGTCCTAAAGTAGATAGAACTTAATCAGTCTTTATCACATTATTGAAGATACACAATATTGATAAAAGAATCGCTCATATTAGAAGGGATAAACTTGCAGCACAGGTTTACCTGTGAATAAAACACTATACTACTATATTATAAATCCTATAATGGGAGAAACAATCAGTAGACTCAGTCACTTTTTAATAATATCTTATTAAAAGATGTGAGATTAAAAGGGTTGTGAATAGGGAAGAAACTGTATACACGTAAACCCTTTGTGGATTTTTTTTTTTGAGGGGGGAAAATTTAGTAAAAAATTAAATTTTTTTGTTGCAGTTCAGTTTATAAACTCAATTTTTCCTCTGCCCATTCCTATAGAATGGTAAATGGCTGAGTTATAATGCTTCTTCAAACTGCAAACAATTCAACAAAGCATTCATTACTAGTAGGTTAAATTTTGCAAAGTTAAGATTCAGATTTTTATTAATCTTGTATTATATCTGAGCAATGAATTTTATATATCAAATATATAAATTGTATGTTTAATATATTAATTTTCAATTAATATATTAATTATATTTGAGTAATAAATTCCTCAAGAAACAGTTCAAGTAAATATTTAAAATTTTGGAAAGATGATATAGACTAGATTTCCCATATTTGTTACCTGTATCTGCAACATTCCTCATAGTATGCTTGAAAGCCCAGATAATGGAATCCAAAACTAACTTAAATTGTGCAGGTGGAATGGCCAGGAATGCTGGGAAACAATGAGAATTTACAGCCTGAAGTAGTAAGAAAAAGTTTGTTCTGTGTTCAGGATATTCTTCAAAGTCCTATAAATAGAGGACAGGAAAAAAAAAGCCTTAAATAAATGTCATTGTTCTGTTACAACAGAGGCTGAAAAGAGTCAGTCCCAAAGGTACTAGCTGGATGACCAAGGAAATCACTTTTTTCTTACTTACTTCATAAAGTTGTCATGAAGATCAAGTGAGAATAAATGGTAAAGCACTGTAATTTAAGCTTTTATTTTGTCCCTTATCATTTTCACTTTTAAATAAATTTTAGAGTCAACTCTAAACACTAAGGTACCAGTAGATGACTGAAAAGCTGCTGTAATTTGTTAATTAATAAACATGCCAGACAAGCTTTGTGCAAAAGACTTTTTTTTGGTATACAAATAGTATGCAAAACACACTTAAATAGATCACAATGACATACTTTCACGACTAAATTAAGTAATTATATATCAACAAGTATTTTATTCATGAAAATATATATGGTTGGCCTGACCAAATTAGAAACCAATTTAAAACTGACAACTTTAGGATTATAAACAAAAGAGAATTAAGAAGCAAAAATACACTGGATGAATTGTTTTCTAAAGACTGGCAATCAATTAAACTACCCTATAATTCAGAATTAGAGAGGACCACAGAAGTTCTAGGTCTATGTTTCAAGCATGTTAGCAAGAAGCACTATTATTTAGAACCAAATATTCATAATAGCCCCAAACCCAAAAAACACTGGAAACAAAAATGGGTGTCTGAGTTGTCTAGATGTAAGACTAAGCAAATTATAATACAAAAATATAAAGGAGTATTTGTCAGGTTATTAGTGAATGAACTATTATGCTATTAAGAATTATCTGAGGTATTCAAAGTTGTAATTATAAGTATAAATAATACTAAAAACCATAGAAATTGAGTTCATGAAACAAATGACTTTCCCAAAAAAACAATGAATTGGTATATCTCCTATTTTAATCTATAGATGGTCTACATGCTTTCAGATGTTTGTTTTAAACCAACAGTAGGTTGTAATATGGGAAATTATTGAGAAAGATCTGGGAAGTAAAATGATGGAAAGATAAAGAATAAAGATTAATGTACTTAATTTGTACCACTGCTAGAACTAGACACTATTAAATTTTTAAAAAATTATGCTTGTTACTTTTGGAAAAGGATTCAAGTTAATAGTCATAACTCATAGGATCATTATGCTTGTAGAAGTGATTACCAAGATCAAGTAGCATACCTTGTTTATCATATTTAATGTGCATTCAAAAACAGCATCAAATATCTGAGGTATTTCAGCTGTTATGTGTCCCCCTAATTTGTTGACAATGATGGCCATTGTACTAAGTACTTCTGGTTCTCTAGCAGCTGGAACATTTCTCTGGTAATCAATTAGAACTGCATCCAACAATGGAGGAACAAAATTTTCTGCTACCTATTAAGGGATAAGAAAATCAAATTTTCACTCCATACATCTGAAACTAGGAATTTTAAATAAATCAATACTATTATTGTTTGACTTGTAATAGTTCACAATTAAAATTTTTTTGTATATTGATTGGAGTAAAATCAACTGTTCAAGTATAATTATGAATTAATTATAGGTCAAGGGATGAAATGTAAGAGATAAATGTTGAGAGGTTCCATGTGAATCATATAAAATTAAAAAAAAAAAGTATGATACATGATTCATTCAAGTACTCCATTAATTTAATTTAACTTAGTCTTAATTATCTTTGGAATAAAAAAAACCAAAGCAATCAATTAATTAAATGTTTTCTGAATCAATATTCACATAGCAGTTTCTATTACATGTAAAGGATGGTGCTGCAGAGAGCACTGTCAGAAAACCCAAGTTCAAATTAATTCTCAGATGCTTATTACCTGTGTGATCCTGGATAAAATTAACCCTGTCTGCCTGTCTGAGGTTCCTCATCTGTTAACTTTAGATGAAGTCTGCTTTCCTGTAACTTAATACTCTCAAACTCAATTCTGCACAAACTTCTTGTAGCTAAATAGCTAAATAGCCTTGCATCCACTTCAACCCTGACTTCCTCTGAAGGGAAACAAAGTTTAAATGGTTAAGAAATAATTAGTGCTCCAGAAAAACATCTTGTCACTAAAATATTGGTGACAAATCACTTTTCTTCTTACAGAGTAAAACAATAAATTCATCATTTCATAAATCTTATATGAAAGTTGCTCCTCTTTTAACATTTTCTTACAAAATGTTTCCCTTTAAGTTTTAGCTGTATTGATTTTCTCTGAGCCAAAGTACTTCCCAATCTTATGGTTCATCTTACCTTCTGTAATTCTTCATATGTTTTGAAAATGACCATTGCTGGGGATGTGGAAGTACACTAATAAAGATTCTTGTCAATGCAATGACCAATGAGAACTCCAGAGGGATATAATTAAATACTTGCTTTTCACCTTTTGATAGAGGTGTAAGTAATAGATATACATAAAATTGTAGACTGTCTACAATGAATAATGAAGATATGGATAATTTTTCAGACTATGATCAAAAGGGAGGATTTTTTTATTCACTCCCAAATAATATAAAATTCTTTTATTTCTTACCATCTGTGGGTCATTGGACCGGCTCACCCAACCAGATATTAATTTTAAAGTTTCCCTTTTTACTGTTCGCATACTTCTAATCAAGGGTTGTTTTGTAACCATTTCACCTTAAAAAAAAAAAAAAAAAAAAGTAATAAAATTAGACAACTACATTCTGGCAAAATCATAAGTGGTAGCACCTATCTCCAAAAATAAAAAATGCCTTACTAGAATGTAGACATATAATTTTTAGGTTTAAAACCTAATTACTTAGTCTGATAAAGTTATTCACCCATGGCCAAATTTCCAAATATATCTGCAACTAAAATCTGACCACGCTTAAAATGAGACTTTGACATTTATAAAAACCTGCAATGAAACAAGTGCTTCACTTAAGCTGGAGGAAAAAAAAAATTAAGGGAATCAAAATGCTAAGTGAGGTAATGAAAACCAATGATGATAATATACTTGAAATTTCAACTAAAAAAGTAATTTAAACATCAATTTTAGCTAAGTAGAAGGACATATAAAATAAACCCACATAAACAACACTGTACAAGAATGTAAGAGACACCTCTTATATGATATGTATATAATATATAATAATATATAACCACCAGTATATGATACCTGCCAAGACAAACCCGGAACAATATGAACATAATTATAAAGCAGAAAACTGAGAAAAATAATTCTAGTTTCTCAGATAAAAGATGCATCTCAAAAACAGATCACGTTATTAAACTCATAAAACTACATGTAATTCTACAATTGATAAATGACCAAAGGATATGAATTTCAAAAACCTACAACTCTCTTTTTCCCACACAGTCATGACAAAATGCTCTGCACTGATGAGAAAAATGTAAATTAAAAACATCATACTCGTTATCTAAAACAAAAGAGGCAAAATTAAAAATGTGAAATTATACCTACTATTTGCAAAACTGTGTATACCCTTTAACCTAATAACCTGCTTCCCAAGTGATCAAGGTAAACTTGTATGTTCTAAAATATTCACAGCAGCTACCTTTGTGATGGCCTGAAAATTGTGCCAATTGAGGAATGGCTAAACAACTGTTTAACAGAGTAAACTATTATGTAAGAAACAAGCAGACTGACTTTAGAAAAACATGGAAACGTGCATAAAATGAAGAACGAAATGAGCAATACCAAGAGAATTTTGTAGACAGTAACAGAACTTAGCCATTTTGAATAATAAGTATGAAGTATATGCTATCCCACCTTCAGAGAAAGAACTGATAAAGAGAAGTGTATTTACACTGTCACGTGTATTTACAAATCTGTCAAATGATGGCCTTCTCTATAGTATGGGTGAAAAGGGAAAAAGATAATTTGGAACTTAAAATACATTTAAAAAAATAGAGCAACTGTGAGGTCATATGTTTGATAAAGGTGTTCTTTACAAATTTATGTTCTATCTACTTAGGAATCTACTTACTGAATGTCTTTTGTACACAACTGTGTTAGACAAAATACACCATATATTTATTTTAGAAGCTATAGAATAAATTAATGTTAAATTGTTGTTTATCTAGAAAAATCATCACTTGACATCTAGATGTCAAGTTCTTACTGACCCAGTGCCAGATTTCTAAGGAAATTCTGACCTCTCCCTCTTCCCCCAAGCCACTCCACACTTGCAGTGCCTATGTCTCCAAAGGATTTAGATATTAGAAATGCCCAGATTCAGCATTTCATGTCAAATTTTTTCTATGACAAAAGTTTTGAAAATTATATATATAAACACATGCTTAAAGTAGGGGGAAATATTAAGATAGATCACTCCTTATGTACAAAACCAGGCTAACCAAATATAACTTCAGTTCCTTTATTATCCCATGTCAATGCACAATGGACATTACTACACTATCCTAATTTCCTGAAAACTAGTCTTTGAGACAATAAGTAATTGGATTAATCTGGATCAAGACAGGTATATTGTGGATCAGTTTTTCTTAAAACAGCATGGCCATAGCCAGGGACCACCTACAAATAGTATGGAACTAATTGGTACCTTTTAGGAAAGAACTCCCATTCTCTTCCCCAAATTTCTCTTAAGTGGGCAATGAGAAATCATCAACCTAATGAGGTGTAGTGAAAAAGGAAATATACACTTCCTTTTTCACTATTAATTGCAATAAGAATTTAGAAGCACTTACCATTGGCCTGGATAGCTGCAGAAATATTTTCACTGAGGCACTTGTACACATTAAGCATATCTAAATAAATTCGTCCAAGTTGAATTACAAAGGGGTGACCAACAGCTTTACATGCTCTTACATTTGTTTTCAAAATACTTCCAAGCTGTTTAACTGTTTCAGGATCCTTAAGTATATCCACATTCTGTAAGAAACAAAAAATACCTGATTTGTAAAAACAAACACACGATGTTATTTCTCTGGACAAATTACTACCAGTAATATACCCTTATTATACCAGACATATTCTTCATCTGTACCTATTTTTTTTTAAATGAGGGAAGAACTCTTATTATGCAGATAATACAATGTATCAATAATTCAAATTAATGGATGTCCATCAATTGGAGAATGGTTGGGTAAATTGTGGCATATGAAGGTTATGGAATACTATTGCTCTGTAAGAAATGACCAGCAGGAGGAATACAGAGAGGCTTGGAGAGACTTAAATCAACTGTTGCTGAGTGAAATGAGCAGAACCAGAAGATCACTATACACTTCAACAACAATACTGTATGAGGATGTATTCTGATGGACAGAAATAACTATACCCAGAGAAGGAACACTGGGAAGCGAATGTAAATTGTTAGCACTGTCTATCTACCCAGGTTACTTATACTTTCGGAAGCTAATAATTAATGTGCAACAAGAAAATGGTATTTACACACATATATTGTATCTAGGTTATATTGTAACACATGTAAAATGTGTGGGATTGCCTATCATCGGGGGGAGGGAGTGGAGGGAGGGAGGGGATAATTTGGAAAAATGAATAAAAAAAAAAAATTCAAATTAACAACTCAACAATGCAACGTCACATAAAAGCCAATTCATAGTACTAAGTTTTTATTTTTATTTCCAATTCAAGTTATCTAAAATATAGAAAGTTGGCTTATTATTTTAAAATATAAATATTTGCAATTTAACATGCTGATGAAAATGAAAGTATAAACACAAACAATGGGGTTTTCCCAATTATAGAGGCAGATAACAGGCATTCTTAGAATGAGTACTATTATCAAGCAAATGAAGACTATTCTAGACAGAAAAACTTGACACACCCCCAAGGCAAACTTGCCAGGACACAATACACAATTATATATTACATTCTTTTGAATACAATTTTAAAAGTTTTCATATTACTTATTCTTTGGTTCCTATGTCCTATCAAAAAATATTTTAAAGTTCTTCATATCTTCTTATTTTATTCTTGTTCTATTGTTCAGTCAAGTCTGACCCCATTGAGACCTCAATTAGTTGTCTTGATTCCAGGCCCAGCACCCTGTACTACTTTGCTGCCTACATATTATTTAGAGGTTCCATTCAGGATACCCATTCACTTTCATCCTTTTCAATGTGTAATTTCTCATTACACATTTGTATTTAAAAATCACTTCTCGCACATTGTTAAACATACACCACACAGCTTTAAAAAATGTACCAAAGGGAAATTCAAATTAGTTTTATATTGGTTGTTCATAAATGCCTATTAACTCTCCTGTCCAACTATCTAGACAATATTTATTTTTCACAATATATATAATTTTTCTAAATGGATGGTAAGCACAATTACCCTACTGTTGAGCTTATAGCTCTCCTGATTAGTGCAAATAAATAATGGCTAATAGCATTTCAGAAAACCTCAAATCATTTTCAATAGTGAAACACTTGAATCTGGACTTCACAAAGGAGACTTTCCATGACAATGATGAATGAAGGCCATGGGACAATTATTACAATTGTATCTACAATGAAATAAAAAAAAAAAAAAAAAATTCTCATGTATCACCATGCAAAAATCATTTAGGCTGAATTCTGTTCTCAAAGATCAAAGTTAAATGTGTTAATGACAATTTATGAATATTTGTTTGGTTGGTTTGTGCACCAATCATATCGGTGCACAAACACCAAACATTAACAAACAATAAAATTGTTAATGACAATTTATGAGTAAGTTGCCTTTTCTGACATCACTGCTGTTATAGTATGATTAATTCAATAACCTTACAGTATGATGGTCTATAGCTATTTGAAAAACTAAGTTTATGCTTATTTGATTGCTTTGTAGATAGATACTTCTTTCCCCAAAACATCAATGAGTCCTAAGGTTTCCGAAGAAAACAAAAAAGTACTTACTTTGGTGGCTTGTTGAATTATGCTGTCCCACACCTGATTAGGAAGTAGCATGTATTTTTCTATCAAATGTTCTTGTACTGTTTGGTCAGTTTGTGCACCAATCATATATCCAACAGCTTCATAAAATGTATGAACCTAGTATGGAAGTAAATTACACTCACTAATTTGAGCTTCCTTCCTTATATTCCTCCATTATTAAAAACTTGCCCCACAAAGAATAACCACATCAATTTTAAGTAGATGCTACATTTTCAGCATACCTATCATATAACATTTCCTCACCTCTAAAGATGAAAAAAAAAAACTACAATAAAATGTTACCTTATAGTAAGTTCATAACTCAAGTTCTAGCTTTATAAAGATCCCAATGTTGGAAAAGCTAAATAATGCTCATTATGGGGATTAATTTCAACTAAAGAACCACAACTGAACTTGAACTACTGGTGTAGTTCATTTCTCTCCCATTACCATTGCTAAGATACTCTATAAAATTGCTGACAAATATCAAACATACCTGTTGAGGCTGAAGATCACAAATGATAGTGTTAATGTTGTTCAAAATCTCATCAATAAAGGGCATTACTTCTCCAACCTGAACCTGAACAAAATGCCTGCGGCATTTTTGTGCTATTTTTATGAAAGTATCACAAGCCATATCCTGGACACCATCATGGGTTTCTAAACAAAGAAAAGGCTTTTTTAAAGCATTTTATTTTCACAAGTATATGTATGCATATATGTACAAAGAGTTGCGATGAGGAAAAAAAACCAAACCAAACACCTACCATGCATGAATTCAAATAACTTGTTGACCACAGTCTTCAAAAATTTCCAATGAGCTCTCAAAAACCTTGGATATTGACCTACAATGTACATGATATTTGATGCAATAATAGCTTTATTATCTTTGCCTCTTTTTTGTTCACATAATCCTAAAAGGTCCTGTAATTTAAAAGAAAAATGTGTTGAATCAATCAGATAGAAAACTTTCTTGCAATTAGAGTAGAATGGTAAGTATCTGTTCATTTGGGAATGAATTACCATAGTTTAAAAGATTCCTCATAAAAATTAATTAGTAGGCAAAAAAGGAAAAGCACACATAGGTATCTGTCTCATCTCTCAGCCAACAAACAGAAAGGGAAGCACAAAAGTGAAGGGGGTGAAAGTGCTTTTGTCATTGTTTTTATTCATGGAATATGTTAGAAAAAGCCCAACATTGTCCAAGATGTATGAGACCATTTAGGAGTTTGTTGCCGATTGAAGATCATTAACTTCAATGCCTTAGGTAATTGGACAATAGAAATCAAAATCCCATGTGGCTGCAAAGCAGTGAAATTAGGTCAGCAGAAAACTACATATATTTTCCATAGCCTGGGGACCTGATTCTCAGAATATTTCAAAATGCATAAAATGATACAGGTTTCTAGAATCACACAAAGGAAACCATGATATTGAAATACAAAATCTGTTAACTGACCCCACCCCTCTAGACTAACAATCTCTGAAGTAAAGCTAGGATTTTGTTTCAAGTCAATAAAAACTACAGGTTTCCAAATATGTGAAGAACTATACCTAATGGTAATTCTATGATCACTTTTAACCTTTATTTGTATTCATAGTTAATATAATTTTTGTGATGCTTTAAGATGTATAGCATGCTTTTTTTAAATTGTTTTATTTTTTCTGGTTATATATGCATATTAACTTTTTTCAGTTTATTTTGAATATTGTTTTATGAATAATGTTGGGAGAGAAAAATCGGAGCAAAAGGAAAAAACAATGGGAAAGAAAAAAAAAAAAAAGAAAAGAAATAAAGAAATATAAAGAATAAATATAAAGAATATAAGAATATAAAGAAATATAAAGAAATAAACATGTGTTGATTTATATTGAGTCTCCCTAGTTCTTTTTTGGGATGCAGATGGCATTTTCTGTCCAAAATCTATTTGGGATTGCTTTGAATCACTGAACCACTGAGAACAAGCCTTTCATAGTTGATCATTCTTGCTATTATTATATACAAAGTATTTTCTAAAATCAGCTTGTTTATCATTTTTGATAAAACAGTATTTCATTACCTTCATGTGCCACAACTTGTTCAGCCATTCCCCAATTGATGGGCATCCACTTCTTTTCCAAATCTTTGCTATCACAAGAAGAGCTGCTACAAACTTTGTGCACATGTCCTTACCCCTTTTTATGATTTCTTTGGGACAGACTGGGTCAAAGGGTGTGCACAGTTTTATAGCTCTTTGGACATAGTTCTATTTTGCTCTCCAGAATGGTTGGATAATTTCCCTACTGTACACAACTGTAGCAGAGATTAAGTCATCTGGCCAGAATCACACACAACTAACTGTCTTAGTCTGGACTCAAACCCAGGTTTCCCGATTCTGTGATTGTATACTACCCACCAGACTTCACATATATAACAAAGACACAGAGCTTGAAATTCACTTACACTTACATACCTTTATGACTGTAACAAGAAACCTTTTTTCATCTTCTTCATGCATTGCTCCACTAATTGAGCCTATTGCCCAACATAAAGTGTTCAAATTTTTCCAAGACCATTCTGTTCCATTCACCTGATTGTGAAGTTTTTCAGTCATTATTCTTTCAGTATCTGCATAATCCAGATGTGTAAGGTATACTGAACAAAAGAAGCAGAAAAGAAAAGAAAAGAATTTATATGGTCTTTACTAAGTGTCAGGTGTCAGGCATTGTGCTTTACACTTCAATGATAATTTACTAGCTTACACTATTCAACTTTGTCACTAGTGTATATTGCCTTGAATAAACTTATGTGTAGCAATAATAGAGCAGGCAATAACACTTCAATTTTTACACACACACACACACACACACACACACACACACACAACATTGGAATCTTACCACCAACTAACTGCTCAACTTTTCTGAAGCTTGACTTTACAAAGCTTATTACGCATATCATAATTACATTTCAACACTAGCTTTATAGTGTTTATCACAATAGTATTTTGCCTATCTAGACTCATTTTCCAGGCTTGGGGTTTTGAGAACTATTAGTCATGAATCTCTATCTAATGTATTTCTGTTATTATCTCCCAGTATTCACATACATTACTATCAACTTACCCAATGTTTCCCTCATATTCTTATACAAATTAATGGAATCTGTATCCTTCATAAATTCTCGCACAACTTCTCCCTGATCATTTTCTACAACCAGGACTTCTTCAGGTTTAGCCATTCGACTCACCATCAATAAACGGACCTATTTAGAGCATAACAATGGGGTAAAATTTTTAAACATTAGTTCTTTAATATATCAATAGATTTGTGATATTTACAATCCTATCCATTCATTGTTGACTGTACTCCATCCATACCATTCTACCTCATGAAAATCTCATACTTTTTTCTAAAGGGAATCTACCTATTTAAATTGGGTGTTGCCTTATAGAGATTTCTGTATTCCATACCAAAACGTGAAAGAAGCTCCTCAAAGAGATCTACATTTTCTTGAGAGCAAATTATGTAGCCTAAAAATCCATGTAATAAGAAATTGATAAAAATGTGAACCATTTTAATGGTTATAAATATGAATAAATATAATTTTGGGGACAAGTGACACACGTCACTAAAAAACCCAATGGGTTTCCTATGCTGGCATCAAGAAATGGGTAAAATCCAGGTTAAGAAGTTATTCTCAATCTAAGTTTACAAATATCACAAACTTGGTTCCTCCAATAATTTTCCAGCAGTAAAAAAGATGGGTTTTTGAAAGCAAGCTATGCAGTCACTTCTATGCACAGTTACCTTGGATAATACAGGGAGATAAAGTTGTCTCCTGGGAGGAACATCAAAATGTTGACTTCCAGAAAGCATTGGAGAGGCAGATGTGGAAAATGGACTTTCTCTGTATAGTTCAGCAGCTAAATGGTTCCAATACTCCAGGCAAATCTTAAAGATTTCAGTTTCTTCTACTTCAGATACCAACAACATATAGTGAAGAGCCTAGACAAAAGCAAGAAGCTAGGTGTTAGATGACTATCTAAAGGTTTTTATTATTGTTATCTTTGTATATCATTATCTTGTACATACTTTCTAAAATACCCCCTGTACTCTTTTTAAAGCTAAATTCTGATCTTTTTTATTTTACAAAAAACACTCCATTTTCCCTTACAGAGTATAAGTTCTGGTTTTTACTACAGGATGATTGGCTCCAAATGACTTTGGACTAATTACTTAGCTTCACTGTGTCCCAAAATGACCAGATAATTTAAAAAATTCTTAATTATATAAATGTTTTCTCTCTTCTTTACAAGAGACAGATATGTAACAAGGCATCCTTCTTACTATAATTATCACTACTAGTTAGGCCTTGTTCTTCCTATACCTAAAATTTCCTCCTATAGTTCAATAAAAACATTACAAGTGTGTAAATAATTTTCAAGATCATAAATTTGTATCCGCAATTATAATGATCATTTTTTTGAGAACCATGAGTTAGGCCACTCAACTTCAAATTTTTTTCAAATCCCAGAAAGGTATTTTACCAACTTTCATTGGACAGATAGTAGAGCTTGTCTCTCACCTCTCAGTCATATTATACAAGGCAGTTTTTAGCCATAATCAGTGTATTAATTTTTATTGCTTAACTGTTTATTAAAATAAACATTTCTATGAGGGGACATTTTCCCCTAAAAATTAAGTTATTCAATGCTTTCTTCACTGGCTAAGGAAATTCAAAGTTCTCAATTATATTTTCTGCAAATTCAACTCCCAATGATTTGGGAGTACTCCCAAGTACTGAAGCAGCATTAGGCTTAAGCATGAAAGAAATTTAGGCCACAAAGAATCTCAGGAAGGAAGGAGATATGGCTGCTGAATAATCTACTTCAGTTACATTCACCATTTATGTGCTTAAGTAAAAACCTTGGAATATATACTGACATTGTTATATTATACAAGAAATCAAATGACAATATTTAGTAGGTAACATTAGAAATGTTAAGAATAATGATTTACACTTCCTTCATGGAATTAATTTGGAGCAGAAATAAATTCTAAAATATATTTGAAGTTTTTGTCAAGATTAAAGATGAATGAGAAAATTCATACTTTTATCCATTGGTGTTTATGTTATCATATAGCTGCCTTTAGATAAATGTTTGTTTTCAAACAATAAAAATTCTTACCTCCATCAATGTTTCCCTGAGATTTAATCGCTTTTCAATAAGCTGACCATGTTCTTTAAGAAATGTACAGAGAAACAAACTGAGATTCTGGATGAAATTTTGTTCATCATCTTTTCCATTGGAATAAGCAAGTCGAATATTAGTATTTAAAGGTAACATCTGAAATTAAAGTTAGATATTTAGCAATAAAAACAAAAGTACTCCTTTTACCTGATTTAACTGATAAATAACCTAGAAACTTGTTATTCCAAGAAATATTTAGCTCATATTCAGACACTACCAGTGGTCTTTCTAATATTAGTTACCTTTATAGGCCCCTCCAACCCTCTTCCCTTACTGAACCTTCATCTTGTTGCTCATAGTTTTTCATATCACCCAGGCACACAGCAAATCACTATTAAGTACCTTAAGTAAAGTTTCAATATCAAACAAGATTTGTTAAATATATAAACACCAAGGACCTGGAAATTAAGTTAAAAAACCTTGCTTGGTTAATAAGGCCTGGATATAATACCCATCTTTTTAATGAACTCTTTAAAAAGAATCATAAGAGGGGTAGCTAGGTGGCACAGTGGATAGAGCACCAGGCCTGAAGTCAGGAGGACCTGAGTTCAAATATGATCTCAGGCACTTAACACTTCCTAGCTGTGTGACCCTGGGCAGGGTCATTTAATCCCAATTGCCTCAAAGAGAGAATCACAAGCATTCTGAGAAAACTAATTTTAAACTATACCTTCCTAACTAGTCTTTTCATGAAGGATTTATACCTTCCGGCAAACTGATTTCCCCATGACAATTAAAGAATTCTAATTAATATTTTTACTAATTCACCTTCAACAATATAGTCTGACCAAAATTAAATCATTTAAAAGAATTACAAATTACCTGTTTTAGCTGCATCATTGTCAGTGTAAATAGTGTTACAAATTGTTCCTCATATTGGCTTACACTCACACCAGCAATTTCAGTGAGGCACTTCAGAGAGACATTTCGAAACATTGGAACATTTAGAAACTATTTAATGGAGGGGGAAAAAAAAAAGATAAAAATTAATATAGAGCTATTAAGAAGTGTTTAAGTAGAATTTTACAAAGGGGACATGAAGAAGTGATAGGGAGGATGGATAAGACAAATGAATTGACACATTTTATTTCCCCCAGTAAATGATATTTTTGGTACTTGAATTCTTTAACTTGTAAGTGGTAGGTAATGAAAAGTGTAACATTATCCAAACTATCTTTTACTAACATTTATTTAGCACTTACTCACCAGAGTTGTTGTGAGGATCAAATGGAATAACTATGAAGCTCTACAGTACAATGCCTGGCATATAATAGGTGCTACTTAAATACTAATTATATTATCATTATAATTAGATAGTAATACAATTAAATATGAACCCTACTATCATCCAAAAACAGAGCAAGAAAACTCAATAATAACCTTTCTGGATTAAAGGTATTAATTTGAATAGTTGTATATTCCCCATTGCTGAAAAAACAATGGAAAATTAAACAACCAAAGTACCAAGAAGCAACTGAAAGGCACATGAAGAAGGATGGCAGTCTCTATACACATGCAACATTTACTCTTATTCAGCATTAAAACATATTAACTGGTAAATCACATTAATGATATTTACCGGTGGCTGTGTTAATGAATGATCAAAAGGAAAAAATATTAAGTATACCTTATATATTAATGTGCTGATTAATTTGGTTTCGAATATGTATCCCAGTGGAATCCAGTTTAGAAATCTTAGCAATGTTTCCAAAGTGGCATGTACAAGTGGAGCATTTTGGGAATTTTCCTGCAACAAAAATATATCTATAGTAATTGTCAACTAAAAATTTTTTTTTCTTTTTTAAATAATTGAAAGTAAAACTACTTACCATCACAAATTGACACAGCTGAAATATCTGTGAGAATTCATTGCACATGCTACAAAAAAGATCAAAATATTTAGAATAAAATCTTTGATTGTTATCTTATTAACATAGAAAAAGCAATTTCTTTTCTAAAAATATGAAAATATGAATAAGTTTAAAATTCTTAGGTTTATGAATCATTTTATGATCAAGGCACTCTACTGTACATAACTGTCATAAAACTATTGTGTCTCATTCAGATGATTGGCTTAATATTGTTACATGATTCTACTCTATAAACTTCAGTGAAAGCAATACCTTTAATCCAGAGGTCTTCCCTAGTTTCCAAATATTTGGAAGAAAAAAGAGCTCAACACCTACCTATATTTCCCCATATGATTTTATATTCCTCTGTAAAACAGTATATCCATTTTGGGGAGAAACAGGTTTCATTAGTGAAGGTATTCCCTTCACCACTTCTTCCCCTTTTTTCTATTTCTCTTAGGCTTTAAAAGTTTCTCCTACCTTTCCCCCAATTTGGAACAAAAACTGAGGAAATAATACACTGAAAAAAATACCAGCCATGTGAAAATAATTACAAACCTCACTTTAGACTGTTCCAGGGTAGATTCAATCTTGAACAGTAATATTTTTTAGACAAAATTCAACTATGATATTATAAAAGACTACTCACCTGTCTTTCAAATGCTTTGCTTTCACTTGAGTGATCTGCCCACTGGAGAAATCAAATACTTCCTCACTCAGTAGTTTTAGGATCACCATATTATTCTGGCAGAGACTTTCACTGGTCCTACTTGCTCCAACAATGTCACTAATGAAAGTTGGCCAGTGTTTGGGCCATTCCTGTTTCAAGATCTAAATGTACAAGATGCAAAATTATTTTACATTATTAATAGTTGAACTTTTCTTCCTAAAACACACACACACACACACACACACACACACACACACACACACACACACACACACACAGCATCCCTTAGGCTGGTATTGATCTTCAGCCACCTGAGTATATCAAAGTTAAAAAGTAAAAAAAATGTTTTCCTTTTCATATTCCTTATTTTAAAAAGGGGCTTCACAACAGCCTCCATCTACATCATACTTCTTAAAGGAAATTATCTTTTATTGAACAAGTAGAAGATATTAGGATAAGAAGCCAAAGTCTGTTCGCTACCCCCAAATTATGTCTTTAAAGTCCTGAACGCTATACTATTATCTAGCTTCTCCAGAAATGACTGATACTAGAATAGTAAAGAATATTAGACTCTCTAAAAGAATTATCATATTTTCCTACCACAGTAAAGAAAGGGAACTTTAAAAAAGCCAGATAATAAACCAATGCTATTACAAATAGTTGAATCTTTTTTCTGAATTAGTCCTCCTTAATATATAATTACTGATTTGATTTAATTTCACAAGTATTTGAGATGTTAATTATTAACATCCAAGTAGAACACTTACCTGAACAAGAATCATATTCAATTTTCCAATATACACCTTTTCTTTCTAGGGAAAGAAACAGGAAGGGGTGAAAAAAGGGTAAGATTACTTTTATAAAAAGGGTCTAAATAGATTCTGATCAAAGTAAATCAGACAGATTTTCTTTATACCATTGCTTTCTTAAGGCAGATTACATGTTTTAAGGAGCCAAAGAAAGAGAAAGGGAAAGCCAAAAGAGGCTAAGAAAATATTACTACTATACCCAGGAATAATTATTATTAAATATTAAATTAGGAACAAATATTAAATAGGAACAAAAAACTAGATCTAATACAATTCCCCCATAATTTTACAGTTTAAGATTAAATGATGTGGAAAATGGGTTAAAAGCACCAGAGAGAAGATTTGATCTCACCTCTACACATGTTGGGTCAGATGAAGTCTTTATGATAAGGCCAACAACATATTTTTTGATTCCTGCAAAAACAAAGATGTATTTTAATAATCTTCATCTTGAAAATGCTTTTTTCATGTGTTAGAAACTTATCAAAATATTACTTATAATTTTAAAAGGATAGCTCAATTCTTTCAATTTATTTAGTTATAAATACATTATTTCTGAATATTACTAGTATCCTGAATAGATTTACACATATTTATAGCCAGCTAACAGGTCTGAAATTTAGAGAAGTCAAATGAGAACAAATCTCTTTTTCAAAGGGTTAAATGACTTGCTGCTCACTAGGTTGCTGAACTAAAAAGTAGGATTAAAACTTAGTTCTCTTCTGACTCATTAATTGTTCAGTGCTCTTTCCAAGTAGCAAGACAGAAAATTATACTAAACTGTCACTTCTAAAAGATACAGTTCAATCTAATTTCACAACTTTTTCATGAGAACGTAATTATTTTTCACCTATAATTAACAATATCCCCTATAAAATTCACCTCTGATTCTTGATAAAGTCATGAAGGTGAGCTGGATCCCTGAAGACTATACTAGTGAAATATGAGCTTTGAGTAGTTTCTACTATAATGGAAAAGCTTTGAGGATGATGCTGGCAACAGATGATGTTTGTTTCCAAGAACCTTAGCTAGACATTCATCATCAAAAAAAGAGATAATGCTTTGTTCTTTGAAACTTGTCATGATGATGCAGGAAAATAATTTTTAGTATAAGTAACAACAACTATTAGTATTTCAAGTAAGATCCCTGGTTCACTGACTAGTAAAACAGAACTAAATTTTAACCAATCTTAATAATTTTGTAATAAATGAAAAAAAAAAAAAATCAAATGAAATTGTATCTAACTATATATTATAATAGCCTCTCCCAGGTGAGGCAAGTAAAATAATACTGCTCTTTATATAAAGGACCCAAGAGCAATTTGGAACATTTTGTGGGATATATATTCAGTTATTTTCTACTGGTAGTGCTCATGTAATATCTGCAAGATCAACTGCCACAAAAATAAGTGTAGTCTATATAGTATAACAAGTCTTACAGAGGATGAGGAAGCAAAATCCTACAAAGACATAAGTTAAGAGCCTCCAAATTAATTCAACATTTTTAATGCAATGATTTTTACTACATTGAAGACATCAGGAAAAAAGCTGGAAAATTATTCACGAATACAAACTATTTCAAAGGCTTATCATATAGACTAGAAGCCTCTCCAAATACTAAATTATCATCTCAAAAAAGCAGGCTCATCATATAGATTAGAAGCCTCTCCAAATACTAGACTCAGAATGAAGACCTGAACAAAAGGAGCACCAATTAATATGCTAGAACAAAGATAAAACAATACATAAGAATATGGCATTATCATCTCAAAAAAGCAGGCTCCTCATATAGATTAGAAGCCTCTCCAAATACTAGACTCAGAATGAAGACCTGAACAAAAAGAGCATCAATTATTATTACAACACACAAATATATATACTGACTCAAGAGACCAATTAATATGCTAGAATAAAGATAGAACAATACATAAGAATATGGCATTATCATCTCAAAAAAGCAAACAAGAAAATAACAATTGCTACCCATTTATTTGTTTCCTTGCCTCAAGGGTACAAGTCTTTTTGAGAATAATCCAAATACAAAAATTCCTAGGAATGAAAGGAAAACCTTTCAAAAATTACTTTCCAACATAGACCACATCTTTAGTCACAACTCATTGAAAGGCATAAAGTATATGAGAGCTTAATTGTTTCTTGATAGGGCAAACTGCAAACTCAAAATATCCAAATGACATCTCAAAATAATAAACTTAGCTCTCTCATTCTTAATAGAAACATAAACAAACAAGATGTTTACAAAAATGTATATTGCTTTCATGTCCAATGTGTACTCCAGGTCAGAGGCTAGAGTTAAACTGTGCCCTCCTAGGTGAGACAGTCAACTTTGAAGCATCTGGGTCACATATACACATAAACATGATTATTTTTTTTCTTAGAATATGGAAGAATTACTCAATTAGACTATGAACACAAAAAAGAACAGAATTTGAGTAAGTTGCCTTGCCTTTCAAAATTACAGTTAATTTTAATATTAAATTTCTTTACAAAGGGTACCACTTTTATAATCTTTACATAATTTCCAAATGTGAAGTTAAGACCAACCAAAGGAGGACAATGATAACAAGATAATTATCAACCATGAATTAAGCCAGAGAAATTTAAAAAAAGAATAAAAAAAATAATGGACAACAGTGGGGAGATTGTGAATGGATTCCAAATCTTCACCCCCAGAGAGAAAACCCACTCATTCTGCATACAGTAATACACAATAGAATTTAATTTATTGAAAACTGCTTTATGAAACCATCTGGTCTTGAATATACCAATTAGAAATTAACATATTCTAAATTTATCTGGCATTTTTTACTATTAGGAAATCTGTAAATAAACCTGATTGTCAGAGTACATTGTATAACTGTATTTTCAACCACAAGCATATAAACTTTTCTTTACAATAATGTAAAGCAATGTTTTATGGAAACATTTCCATGACAGGGCAACAGAACCCATAATTCACAGAAATGAATTTCAACTAAATAAAATAGTACTACACAGAATGAACAAATTCCAGTAAATTTTAGTGTTATTCTAGTGGTTATAAGGAGGAAACAAGCATTTAAATGTCTTCAAGGGGAAAAAAAATGGCAAAGAATCTATTACAATCATGTTTAAAAAATTAGATTCTTATGCTAAGTGTCAATTAACTATACATACTATCCAATATATTATATGAAATATGGTTTAAGTAGTTCATAAAAGTCACTTCTGTTGTAATACTTAAATTTAAATTATTGCTTATTTTCTCATGAATTATTCAATGCTTTAGCTTATCAAATATATTTGATCAGCAAATTAAGACTGTACTGGAGGTAGAGCCTAGATGGAAAAATAAAGAGAGGGAGTTGCCTGAGCTGTTCCCCAGACTTTGCTATATCTTCAATTCTAGAGCAGGGACAGCTAGATGGCACAGTGATAGGGCACTAGCCTAGAAATCAGGAGGACCTGAGTTCAAATTTCACCTGGCACTTAACCACTTCCTAAGCTGTGTGACCCTGTGCAAGTCACTTAACTCCAATTTTAAAAAATAGAAAAAATATTCTAGAGCATTTGAATTCACAAAAAGGTGGAAACAATTTTCTAGCCCAAGACAATTTTAGAAGATCAGAAGAAAAGATCTGTTACTCAGGATAATAAGAGGACAGTCCAGTGCACAGTTCTGGGCTACTAAAATCAGTGACAGCACTGCTGGTTTCAGACCTTTCAACCCACAAGATAGTAAAGGGATCAAATAGTGAGTCAAAAAAGTGCCCCTTTATTGGCACCAGTGATGCCAATAAAGGGGATGGAGTTATGTTACATTGCCTATACTTGGATCTGGGTTGCAGTTCTGGGTCTGCTTCTGACTACATAGTCATAGAAAGCCATGATAAAAAAAAAAAAAAAAAAAAAAAAAAAAAAAACCACAAAAACAAAAACTATTATCTTTATCTTTCAAGAAGATACTGATCATCTCCTGAAAGAGACCCCAAAATAAAAATTCCTTATAACCAATATAACCAAATTTCAGAGCTCCCAGATAGAGAAAACATGCAAGCCATTAAAAAGAACAATGTAAATATTGTGAAGCCACAATCAAGATAACACAAGATTTAACATCTTTTATTAAAGGGTTTGGAAGGATATTCTGATAGACAAAAGAGAGGATTACCATCAAGAATTATCTATGCAGCAGAACTGAGTACAATTCTTCAGGGGAAAAAATGGGACCTTCTATGAGATAGAGAACTTTCAAACATTCCTGAAGAAAAGACCAGAACGGAACTAAAAATTTGATTTTCAAATACAAGATACAAAGAATGCATGGGAAGAATGTTATTTATAACCCATAAAATTTTCTCATTACACAAAGAAGAAAACAGGTATGAGTTAAATATGATGGTATGACTAAAAAAAGTCAAATTAAAAGATGAAAAAGAATACACTGGATGGAGGAAAAAGGGAAAAGTAGAATGAGTACCTGATATAAAAGAGACCTGAAAGAGATTTTACAATGGAGGGAAATGGGAAAGCAAAGAACTGGACACATGAATCTTATCAATTGTAACTGGCTCAAAAAGGTAATAATATAGATGTACAACTCAGTGTAGAAATCTATTTTACAACCCAGGAAAGTAGGAAGAGAAGGGGATGAAAGATAAGAGTGGGCAGAAGAGAGCTGATAGAAGGGAAAGCAATTTGAGAATGGACAGAGTAAAAGGAAAAAGAGGATGATGAAGAGGGGAAAATAAGATGGAAGGGAATACATACACCCACACACACTTTTTTTTACACTGAATTTCTCTGATAAACACTTCACTTCTCAAATAGAAAATGGAGTCAAATTTACAGAACTTTTCCTCAATAGACAAATTAGGTCAAAGCATATAAACAAGTAATTTTCAGACAAAGTAATCAAAGCTATCTATAGAATGCTCTACATCAATATTGTTGTGAAATATAAATTAAAACAAATCTGAGACACTGTACACAGTGGCAACAAAATTATGTGATGGATCAAGCTCAACTTTTTCGACAAGGAGATTCAAGCCAATTCTAATAGACTTGTGATGGAGAGAGCTATCTGCAGCCAGAATAAGGACTGTTGGGACTGAATATAGATCACAATATAATTCACCTTTTTGGGGGGTGGGGGGTGGTGGTGGTTGCTCCCCCCCCCTTTTGATCTGTTTTTCTTGTGCAGCTAATAAATGTGGAAATATGTATGGAAGAATTGCACGTATTTAGCATATTGTTTTTACTTGCTGGTTAGGGTAGGGGGAAGGGAGAGAGAAAAATTTGAAACACAAGGTTTTGCAAAGGTGAATGCTGAAAACTTCTTTGCATGTACTTAGAAAAATAAAAAGCTATTTAAAAAAAAAACAATTCTGAGGTACATCTATTGGAGGCTATTATGACAAGAAAGGGAATTTGAAAAGTTTGAGGACCACTGATTTACATTAACTGATTAAGTGAAATCAGCAGAAGCAGAATAACATTTGTATATAGTAATACCAATATTGTATGATGATTCACTATGAATGGCTTAGCTATTTTCAGCAATACAATGATTCAAGATAGTTTTGTTTTTGGGGTTTTTTTTTTTGGGGGGGGGGCACGCTCGCAAGGCAATTAGGGTTAAGTGACTTGTCTAGGAGTGTCTGAGGTCAGATTTGTATTCAAATTTCAATTTGAAATCCTGACTTTCAGAACTGGTATTTATCTACTGCACCATGGATAGATTAAAGCATGGCTATGACAATTCTGTAAGATTTAGGATGAAAGGTACCATCTATCTCCGAAGAAAGAACCAGTAGATCCTAAAGGCAGATCAAAGATAAAAAAGTATCTTTATTTTTTATTCCCTCCCTCCTTTCTTTTACTGAATGACTTATGTAAAAATGTGTTTTGCAAGACTATACATACCTATGTAAAATTGCTTGCCTCCTCAATGTCAAGAGAAAAGGAAAAAGACTTTTAAGAACTCAAAATTGGGGGGTGGATGGAGAGGAAGGCAGAAAAATGTTTTTTTCATGTAATTGGGGAAAATAAAATATCAAATTAAGATTTAGAATGAGCTGATATATGATATGTGTTCTTAGTATAAAGAGTATTTTAACTGTCTTATTTAAGGCATCTAAGCTCAACAAAACCATGTTTAAGACTACAACACCTGGCCTTTGCAGAAATATAAATCGCCATTAGTTATTTTGATTTGACTACAAGTGAATGCTGCCAGAATTCTAATAATGGGGAAAATAAGATATCAACCTAAGAGAAATCTAACTGACCCAAGAATCAACAGCAGTCACAATAATACAGATCACTATACTCTCCATGAGATAATCCTTAAATTTGCTAGCACTCTCTTACCAGAAGACAAAACAAAATCCTTGACACACTACAATCTACCAATAATTCTTTCCTGCAGATTTGCATTTTTTTTTCCTTCAAAGTAAAGTTCTCCAGTTAGAATTGGAATTTTCCAGTTACCTTTCTAAAGTACTTAGATAGGTGATGTGTTGTCATATGTGAATTATTGGCAAATGGGAGAAGTGCCAGATTTTGAAAAATATACAATGATCCATGCTCAATAGATTGGATTTAACTGATGACATTCAGAGTTGATGCTAGCCTAGTAAAGCCTTATAGATTTGAATTTAGTTTAAACTCTCCATTGAAAGGATATATACAATCCTCAGTAAAAATGATGAGATTTGTTGTGTTCTTTCTTATAAAGGGAGACAGGAACACATTATCTAGTAAAGAAAACCCATTATTTGCCTCCCCTCCCCAAAACAGATGGACACTACTATTCCTACGTAATTTATATGAATGCAAAGCGTACGTGTGTGTATATATACACAGACACACACATGTAAATGCATACACACGCGGCACACACACAATTTTGGGCAATATTCAGAGCTTTCTCTTCTAAGGAGACTTGGCACAAGTTTAACCCTTAGGATACCTTTGACCTTTACATAAATATTTCCTTGATAATAGACAAAAATAAAGTTTAAATAATTCATATTCCAAAGTTAAGTTTATTGTGTATAGGATAGCTTTAAACTCTTAGAAGAAAAAAAAAATGATTACCTTTTACACTCTGAAGTTGCTCTCTTCCAAAATTGAAATTTAATCACCTACTTAATCTTATCTTATATTGTAATTGTTTTTCTTTGGTCTTTACATGAATTTCTATCCTCAAGCCTCACCCACCCCAATAGTGTGGTGTTCAATGAAAATTAGATGAATTGCTGTTGTGATTATACTGGATCCTGCTTGATTTTAAAAAGTGATTCAATATTAGGGGGTCATAGTATAAACAAGGCTTTTTGCCAAAAGTATACATAAAAACAGGACAAGATTCCTGCTCCTAAAAACTTTTATTTACATCTTTAATATGTTTATTTTGTATATTATGTATACAACTAAATCTTACATGCTCAAATTCCTACAGACACTATTATTTGTAATGCAAACATGGAACATATAAAACATAAGTCATCATTTAACACACAATCTAATTTTACAATGGAGAATTCTACCCAATCAATAAAGATATCATGCAGTCAAAGACATGTGCTAAGATTTTAAGATAATCCCTTTACTCTTCTCAAAAGGATTCCTCCCTATTCCAAATTCTCTTTTCTCAACATCATTCTTTTCTTTCACTATCCTCTTCTGCCAGAAGACTTCATCCCTTTTCTTACATAGAAAATGGAGGCCATTCACCGTGAGCTACCACTGAGGTCATTTTCCCTCTTCTCCTTTCTTAAATTGTAGTCAACAACCATTTTGTGTATGTTCTAGATCTCATTCCCTTCCCATTTTCTTCATCAGATTGCATCATCAATAATTCTATTCCTTTTCATTTATTTTCAATTTTCCTCATCTATTGGTACAAATCTCTCTACTTAAAAACAAAAATCCCTTTACTAGATCCTTGCATTCCTTCAGCTACTGTGTTTTAGTTCCCTTCTTTGTAGGCACAGATTTGCTGATTATCTCTCCTTTCCTCTTACAATGGGACATAAAATTGATTTCAATTTTTCTTATTTCTATCTTTTACATTTACCATGTGGCACACATTAGGCCATTCAACAAATACCTGCTGAATGAAATCAGAAAAAGCAATCCACTCCCATTTCTTCCCTTTTTAAAAATGACATTTAAAATAAATGAAAATATTTATTAAAGAAAGCAGACAATGCAAACCTTAACAACATCTATCTCCCCCTTTTCACATTCAAATCGCCTCCAATCTGGTGCAGATCCTCATTCCCTCATTCTTAGAATGCAATAGCTTTTGAGTTGGCCTCCTTGCCTCAGGTCTTCCCCCACACTCCAATCCATCTTCATCTTAGCTGCCCAAATGGTTTTATTAAAAGTATAGGTCACTCTCTACTCAATTTCAGTGGGTCCCAGTTCCCTCTAAGATTAAAAACCTGGATGCTATCTTTAGGCTTGTTTATCATGAATATTCCTACAATTCAGTAACACTTATCTTGCTATTTCTCTAACAAGCTACAGTTCTCTAAGCCTGGAATGGTCTTCCCTTCTACTAACTTCCTTTAAAACAGCAAACAAGATCCAACTTGAATTTTCATTTTTTGATAATACCAAATAATAATAAATTACATCCTGAACCCAAAGTTTACCATAAGGTTACAGAGTGAACCTCAGGTTAAAAAAAAAAAAAAAAAAAGCAATTCATGAATTTAACAGCAATTTCAACATAAAATCAATATGAAGCAACTTACTATACCTGCCTTGTGATAGTTAGCATGGTACATAGCACTAAGTCTCAGAAAGATCTGAGTTCAAATGTGGTCTTAGATACTTAGATGTTGGAATTTCGAGACAAGACATTAAACCTGTCTGCCTCAGTTTCCCCCACAACTACAAAATGATAACAATGAAAACTCTTAGTTCCCAGAGCTATAAGAGGATCAAATGATATTCCATTTGAATTTACCAAACAGCTGGGCATGCAATAGGCACTTAATGCTTATTTCTCATCTTACTTTTTCCCCCTGAGTTCAGGGATCATTATTATTTACTATTGGACACAATCATTTTACAATGCTGAATAGTCATCAGCTTAGAAAAAATTCAAAAGGATCCTATGGCACAAACCTCACTTCAAGGAAACTTTTTTCTGGAAAAAATCTTTTTTTAAAACAGGTCTTAGAAGCTCTGAGTTAGGATCTGTTATGCCTAGATTCAAATGGTGAGGATGTGTCAAAATCAGAATTTGTACTGTCTTCCTGACTTTGAGGCCAACTTTCTAACTTATTTCTATCACACGGATTCTCAAAAGTATTGACAAATACATTATAAATTATCAGGCCCTTGCAATCATGAAAACTGGGTCCATAGCTTGCATACATATATAGCAATGTGACACAGTGGGGAAAGACCTAGATTTAAAATCATACCATCTTGGTTTGAACCCAGGCTCTTTTGACTTACACCAAGGTCCATGACTGAATAAGTCACAAAAGTATCTTCAAGGTCCCCTTTCTGCTTTAAATTAATGTTATAAAATTTAGTAAACATCTACATATATGAGTAATCTCCTAAATTCTTAAATCCTTTTATTTGTATCCCAAGAACAATATGACATATTACACTATAACATAGCCCCTTGTCAAAAGTAGTCCTGCACAAAAAGTAGCACACCCTTAAAGAGAGGCTCTTTTAGACAAAGAAACATTCTGACCTTTGCTCTCCTTGTGTTATATCCACTGAATTAGTCATAAAATCGACTTTATGTACCCTCTCTTACAATGCAAACCATTTTGGGGAGAGTTTTTGTAGGGAGGGAATGTACTGGACACTGATCATTTCAATAATTGTGATATCTTTTAAAGAGCCCAATTCTTTGATCTCTAATCTTCCTCTCCTACTCCCTTCACCCCTACTTCTCTAGTCTCCTAATTCATTTTCCCATTCTCCCTATGTGTCTAGACCCAGATTTGGTCCATGATCTGCTTCTGATTCCTAGGTGATCACCAATGGACAGTTAGAAAAAAAATTCTGATTTTGTGATTCTACAAGTCTAAAAATTTGTTGACAGTCTAAACTAGATGCAAACTTCTGCCCCATACTCAATTATTAAAAGCTCATTTCCCACAACTATCCTGTATTTTAATTTTATTCCTAAAGAGTGCCCCACCCCCATAATGCAGTTTAATCAGCTCTCTTTATTGAAAACGCAGTCTCCTCATAAAGTTTCTCCTTCTTGACACCTCTCACCAGTACTGACATACTCTTATTTCTCTCATTGGAGGTTGATGAGGACTATTCTGTTGTCTAATGCTTAATCCTTTCTGGTCCCTTGATTGTGTTAATCTCTCTTGCTTCTTTCCAGGTCTCTGCAGTCATTACATTTTTCTGCTTATCTTCTCTATATCTCATCTTCCCTTTCTTTTTCAATGAGCCCCTTCACTTATCTCATAACACATACAAATCTCTTAGTTTTTTTTTAATCTCCCTTTTGATTTTATTTCACCTAGCTATCTTTTCTCCCTGCCTTCACACTTAATTAACTTAAACACACTTAAACAACACTTAATTTTAGCAATTCTTCCACTAGCCCCTATAGTCACCTATATTCTCTAATAATTGCCCTAGGACTATTTACGGGGGGGGGGAGGGGGGGGGAGAAACATAGCTGCTCTCTTCTCAGGACAAAGAAAATATGGAAATAGAGGAGATATCCATCAACTGTTGATTTGTCTAAAGCATAGGACCATTGATAACCATTTCCCTTTCATTACAGTTTTAGATACCATATGCTCCTGATTTTATTCCATCTAAAAACTCCTGCAATCCTCTTTATTGTTCTCCAAAATTATGCCTATTTCTTAGAAATCATTATTCACTTTCCTATCTTCTATTATCATCTCTGTCAAATATTTAATTCTAGCCAAAATGAAACTGTCTTTGTTCCCAAACTCACATTTCTACTGAATTCAATAGTTAGTAGGGAATTCAGTACATCTCATATCCAAAATTGTTTTATCACCTCTTATAACCAATTGGCAAGTCCTATCTGGTCTTCTCTATTGGTAACAAAGGGGTCACAAAATTCTACATAAGTGGGGTGAGTACTATTGATCCCAGTTTTTTTAAACTGTTTTGCAACCCCATTATTGGGTCTTGTATTTGAATCTGAAATTGAGGAATTATGATTTATCATCAGTAAGTGTTTGATTTGATTTGTATAGCTATTTTACATACTTATCAGGCCCATGTAAAAATTTTTCTGGCAAAAAGGGTTGCAAATTGAAAAAGAAGCACTGTTATAGATCACACTCTGGTCTACGTCTAGGTAGGGGTCCTCCTTATGACCCACTGTCTGGACTATTATCTAACAATTCTTCCTTTAACAATGTGTTCCAAATCTAATTCCTTCAGTGAACTACTTAGCATACTTCTCATCTTGGAAGATATTTCCAACTTAAAGGGCCTTTTCAACTTGGAAGCCTTTTCCACTCAAGGTCCTTTAACCTCCATGATTGGGGAATTCTATCTAGAACTTCCATTTTCCACTTTTCTCCTGATTCCAGACACCTTTACTTCTCCCCTCTCCTTGCCTATCCTTATAGGAATATAAGAATTTTATTGCCCAAATATCAGTGGTAAGATTTGAACGCAGGGCTTCCTAATTCCAATACCAATATTAAAACATCAACCTGCCATCCCATAAAAGATACATCCTTCCTTCAGTTATTTTCTCCTCCAAAGACTAAATTACTTAAACTTTTATCCTTCTTGTATCCAGCAGAATATTCCATATGACTTATTCATTTGGAAAGCAGGTTGAATGAAGCAAGATTGTGGAAGGAACCAGGCCTACAGTAAAAAAAATCAAGTTATGATAGTTTTTTTTAATCCTCAACTTTTTTGAAATAACATTTGTTTACACTGGTATTCTGTGCTTAAGTTTTTGTTTTCTGTGTTTGCTTTTTTGGGAGGGAGAGGGAAGAGAATGACTATTAAATCCCTATAGAATCCTTTAACCTGTCATTCAAAGACTACACTTTCTGTGGTCTCTGCAACCTAATCATCATTAAATCAATTACTTATACCAAGCAAGCTAGACTACACTCTTCCCTTAACATATCAATTGCATATCTTCTGCTTGGAATTTCTGCCTCGTTCAGTCGTTTCACTCCCATGAGATTCTTCATGACCTATTTGGAATTTTCTTGGCAAAAATACTAGAAGGGTTTGCCATTTTCTTCTCCAGCTTATTTTAATAGAGGAGGAAACAGGCAAACAGGGTTAAGTAAACTGCCCGAGGGTCACAAAACTATTAAATGTCTAAGACTGAATTTAAACTCTGGCCTTCCTGATTCAAGGTCTAGAGCACTATGCACACTATCACCTCGATGCCTCATTCCTACTTCAAGCCTATCCTCCCCAAGCCCAGTTCTAGCTGCTTACTTACAGCTATTAATGTCGATTCCATTTAAAGTCCAAATAATTCATTTGCTACTTTTTGCTATATGTAATATACTGACTATCCCAGGATACTATAAATTTTTGAGTGGGAAAATGGTTTATACTTATTTAAACCCCTAGCTTCAAAAAGTATTATTTTGCACATAACAGGTTGGCAGAAATAACCATACACATATGTATAAGAAGTTTAATTGCATAAGTGTAGAATAAAATGCTGTTTATGATTTTGCAATGTCTACATGTACAAGTTAGCTGTAATCCTATTTTAAGACAAAAGATAGGCCTTATGCTTATTTTTTCATCCACAATTACTTTTACCATAACTTAGCAAATTTTTAAAATTCTAAATAGGATAAAATAAGAACATCACTTAATTTGCTTGGGATATTTATTATTTTCAAGCAATTTTTATGAAGTACCTTGATCTTGAATAAAAGGCTTAACATGTTTTAAAATAAAATTAAAATTTATAGATCCATTTAGGTAGGTATAGCTTAGTCAGATCCCCAGGGATCTATTAAGACTGCTACTTTTGACAGAAAATTAAAAGATGCTGACAAACTCTATACAAAAGTTCCTCTATTTTTTTTTTAACCTTTTTTTGTGTTTGTGACTTCAAGGCCCCAAAATAAAGATTGTCATTTAATATCTTTTTTGGGGGGAGATGGGAGAATGGAGTGTGAAAGAAGATTATGATCTTAATTAAGTTAGGAACAACAAGATTCATTATCTCCTAAGACAGCAACACTGAGTTTTACATTTCCATCCCCACTATCTTAATCAAGGCGCACTCTCTTAAATATTCAGACAATTTACAAAGATAGTTGAGCTCTACAAATAAACAACAAATTGGAGTTAGGTACAAGACAAATCACATTCCCAAGGAATATATATCTTAATATATAAAATTTAAGAGGCTTACAGAGGGAGCATTAAAGTTTCATGTGACACTGGCTAACCTCTCTGAACTTATTTCCTTATCTGTAAAATGAGATATAATGCCTACATAAATCTACCTATACTGTCTATCTTTTTATAAATCCTGTATAATACAATGCCCAAATAAATGGGACCAGCTAAGGAACATTGGTGCTAGGAGTAAGTTACAAAAAGAATGCCAACAAGATCAAGCCAAAAATTATACAACTGTGTATCCAAGGCAAATGAAAAGGTTACATATGCTAAATAAATACTTTTGTCTACTAGGAAAAAAAAAATTATCCCATTCTGTTTTCTAGACCTTATAACACAAAAAAGACCGTGGTAAATAATGCTTTGACTTAAATTATCTTTTTTATGTTACCAATTATACCAGATTATTTCCACAAGCAGTAAAGGGACAAAACAGGTTTTTTTGTATACTATTGCCCCATCAGAATGTGATCTCTTTGAGGGGAGAACTTGGCTCTCATGCCTGTGTTTAACAAAATGTGTCTGTTACACAGCAAATGCTTAATAAGTATTTGTTGCTTTGCCTTTTCTAAAATTATATCACAAAATAGCTAGAAATTAGCAAGCCATTAAGAAACCACTGTTATTAAAAACATTCATAATAAGAAAGATTTTTAAAAATATGCTTCATGACTAGTATTTTTCGTCCTCAAACACTACCTCAAGTCCCAGAGGAGGAAAAATAGTATACTCTACTTAATAGTAGACTATATTAGAAAAAAAGAGGCACAAAACCTCCACTTATCAGTAAACAAAGTTTCAGTCAAGGGAATTTAGAGTGAAGTCATCTGACAATGCACTGCCTAAATGAACATATAAAATCACTAGCATTTGTTTTTTCTTTTATTTTCAAAACATGCATGGATAAAAATTTTTCAGCATTAACCCTAGCAAAACCTTGTGTTCTAATTTCCCTCTCCTCCATTCTCTAAACGGCAAGTAATCCAATATATAATATGGTAAAACTATTCATGGATATTTATACAATTACACCTTGCTGCACAAGAAAAAAATCAAATCAAAAAGGAAAAAAGAAAATAAAATGCAAACAATAACAAAGAGTGGAAAAGGCTATGTTGAACCATTAGCATTAATGTAGAGCTTTAAAATGGCACATATACCTCAGGGTAATCCTTATTTCCCCCATTTTATAAATGAGACAACCAAATTTGAGATAGGGTAAATGCCTTGTATGGGAGGTAGCATTCAAACTCAGCCTTTTCTGATTTCAAGCCCTACACTCTACACTGGAACACTTAAGGCTGACACCTTCCTTATTTAAAGCACACCCCTACCTTCACATTGGTTCCTTGGAAGAATTTTCCATCTTGTCTTTATCACATTTTCCAAAATTTGTAGTCCATAATACTGAAAATTGGAGAACAGAAGAATGTGAATACATTGTTCTAAGGCGGTTAACTTTCAGGATTCACATTCAGACAAGACATTCACACGTATATATCTAAAGTTTCAAAAAGGTATTAAACTACCAAATTTAATTATACATACATTAAACAATAATCTATTCACCCAATTACTGAGTTGTTCATGCATTTTCCTTGTTTTACTGTTTACTACACTATATAAAGTCCTGCTGTTTGATCATGCTCACACCAGGAGGAAGAACCAAATAAAAGGCCCTTTGGCAGTCAAATGGGCTATCTGTAGAAAAGAAAGTAGTAGCCAGATATGAATTCACAGCATAAATGACTGTTCATATGCCCAAGTACTTTAACACAACCACACTATGAAATTTAGTAGTTTGGATAGTTTATCAAGCTTCCTACCATTCCTCTATGAGTTATAAGCTCTTGGCAAAGTATAGGATGTATTCTCATACACACTTTCTATATAGAAAGTGGTCACAAACTTTCACTGGTGTGTTACTTAAGGAGCAGCAAGACAACCCACAGGTTTATTTAATTTTAATGCCCACCCCTAAGGTAGCTATTTCTACTTATTTAAAGATAAACTTTTAATCACAGTCAAAATAACATATAAAATATGTTGCAATCAATTGTTCTTTACCTTCCAGGTATTCCTTCCTAAGTATAAAAATCATGATTACATGAGTTAAAAAGCAGAAAGACCACTTGACAAGCCATTTCCCCCTCCTGCTACTCACTCTAAATAGTCTTGTTCATAAATATAAGGAGGACCAATTTAGAATGATCAGGCAAGAAGAAGAAATGGAACAAAAATATTGTGGCATTTGGTTCTGGAGGAAAATAAGTAATATCTGAAAGGTAATAAATTCACTCACATACATAAGTTTAGACTGCAAATTTTGGCTGCGAATAAGAATTCATCTTTAAAATGGTTAGTTATTACACAGTAAAATAGGATAATTAGTATTTCAACCAAAGGGATCATATTAATATTCATTTTATCCAAAGCACAATGTAGACTGTCCCAAGCTACACTGTATGAAAAACGTATAGATGTTTTTGCTGTTTTCTTTCATTTTTACATTGCATACAATTCTAGGAAAAACTGGCCGTTCAAATTCTGCAGATGCAGAATACTTCTGCAAAGACTTAAAACGAGGCCAAAGTACTTCTGCAATCAAAGATTTAATGCAATTTGTTTTCATAACCAGCAGTAAACATGGAAGCTTACTATTATCTATTTGTAATCACTATATCTCCCTCTGGGAAAAGGTGAAACAAGAAAAAAAATTGTGTATAAATATTGTATCATTGAAATTCTGAAAAGTTAAAAGAGTAAGCTTACATGCATTCTCCTAAACACATTCATGAAAAACTTGTGTGCAATATGAAATTATAATATGAAAATTAAAATAAACCACTATGATGCAAAAAATTAAAATAAAAAATATATATATACATATGTATAAATGAAAATGAAAACTTGCTGAAGGTGGAATGAGAAGAAAAACTAAATGCTATTTTACAAATAATCCTATAGCTACCCTCCACACTACTAGCTACATATAAACTGGGAGCTATTAAATCTAAACTTTTTTATTTTTTCCTTTTTTCTACACAAATATCTTCAAAGAAAATGCCTCATCTTTTAAACAGAAAGGAAAGGCTAACCTGGACCAAGTTTATCATTTTATCACTGTGAAGAATATGAATTAAAGTAAACATTTATCATTTAAAAATATTATTAATGGTAAAGTTTATGTACACTTCCCCTCTTCCTTTTCTTGTTACAGTCTTTCATATTCCCAAACCATTCCTATATATAAGTTCTCATCATTCAACTGCTTTTTTACTAGTTTCATTGCCCATCCTCCATTACCACAAAACAGAAGCCCTAATCTGAACTGAATTTTTCTGTCACTCCACTAGGCAGGATAAAATCCAAATTCTTTCCAAGAAAGTACAAATCATTTTTTTTTTTAAAGCCACCATTCTAACAGGCTCCGGAAATAAAAAATTTAAATTACAGAAGATTAAGACAGAAGCCTCTTAACTTTAGAGAGGGGGGCGGGGGGAGAAGAAGGTGGGAAATTTGGTTCAGAACTTCAAAATATTTTTTAAAGGAAATTACTATAAAAATGAAATCATTTTAAAAATTGTTCCTAAGTGGCTATAGTTTTGCTTTACACTATCCCACACTTTAGTGTCTTAATAGTAGAAATCCACTGCTGAGTTATGAAGATGAGGGACAGATAACAGCAAAGACTAAATGAAAAAAGAAATGTATGAAATGATCCCTATGGTAGAAATTTCTACTGTACCCTTAATTACTCATTCTATGCATTGAATCCCCTCTCCCCTCCCACCTCCCAAGAAACAAAAACAATTGATGAACAGAATTCAGTTAAAGGGAATCAAAAGGGTAGACCTTGTGGAGGCCTGCCGTCAAAGCCTAGCTGTGTCAGTTGCACAGGAAGACACCCCTTTTCTTCCTATTACAAGCAATCAACATAATGGAACATTATGATTAATATCAGGTAGTGTTAAACAGCTTTAAAGAAAAAAAAAATGATTGCATAAAAAGCCAAATGTCAGAGTGCATAAATTTAGCACCAAATAATTTGTAATTTATGTAAATTGAAGAATTCTTTACCTGTTGCTTTTTTTCTGTTCCTCTAATCATCTCATTTTTCACAAGACAAATTTGAGTTTTTAAAAATACTGTTGATAAATCAACTTAAACATTAGTAATGTCTGTCAGTATAAAAAGCAAAATTTACCAGGCAAGCAAACAGGCAAACACTGTTACTCAAGGTTAGCACTTTGAGGAAGTTATGAACTGTATTTTTTCCCTAAAATTTCTAAGATAAAAACCCTAATATTTTAGAAACTGTTAATTAACACAATTTGATTTCAGAAACAAATTCTGAAGATGGCTAATTTCTGTTTCAACACAAAGGATATACATGAGTAAATAAAACTTTGTGTATATTAAACAGAATGCCATGCATATAATTTTATTACTTTTAATCATTTTAAAGCAGTGTGAATTATCAAGCTTAAAACAGTCAAAACACATTTTGATCAGTCCTTCAGTTCAAACTTAAAACAAAACAAAACAAAAAACAACAAAACCCAAAACATAAAACCTGAATCATACATTTTAAATTGCAGATTAAAAACTGAGTGCTATTCCATTAAAAGTATTGGTACACGGTTCCAGTGTTTAAAGCTAACCATACAACTTGATGTAGGAGAGCCTTTACTGATTACTTGCCCAAAATCATCCCTTTGATTAGATTATGTTTGTCTTTGATTAATAAGAATTTACATAATTCAGTCCTATATACACATAAACTCTTAAAAAGAGGGATGGAAGGGAGAAAAGCACACCTTGTGTACTAGTCCTGAGAACAAAACATCCATAATTTAATTGTTAGGACTATTTGCCAAGGGTATAGAAAATGTTTTATCTCTTAGGATAGATTAAAATTTGAAGTAACTTTAGTAATTAAACAGGATAAAATAATTTGAAGTAACAAATACTAGTGCACTAAATAAGATACCTTCCTCAAAGTTTACATATGGAAGAAAGGGAGAAGTATGAATCTTAAAACCACAACTTGCTTACTTTCGTGTTCATATTCTGTGAAAATTCCAAAATCGTATCAACTCTTGTCCATGCATCAGGATGTTCCTTTAAGTGTGTCAAGACTTCCTGAGCCATTCTTTGCTATAAAGTTATAGAAAACAGGAAAAAAATTTAAAATTGTTTTTACTTTTAAAAAACATTTACAAAAGTATATCAATTTTATCAACAAATACTTTGAGGAATTCTGAAGATATATAAGATATTGCATTGTAGAAATAATGATGTGATTAAAATAGCTGGGCCTGCAGTCAGGAATTTTAAGTTCAAATCCAGGCTCAGAAATTAGTTATGTGACTGTGGGTAAGTCATATAACTCCAGTTTGCCTCAGTTTCCTCAATAGTAAAATGGTGATAATAGTACCTATCCCTAAGGTTAATAGAGTAAAATATGGTAATATTTGTAAAGCATTTTACTAAGTCTTAAAGTCACACATGATGCTAACTATTAGTAAATTGCAGTCTGAACATCCAGACTGCTTTCTATGTAGTTTTTTTAAAAGTTTAAATTTTTCACATACTTAAGAACCACCTCCATAAAGTCAAACAATGTTTACATTCCAGTGCTGTTATTCTAGCAAATGACCCACATATCTTTCAAAAAAAATTAACAGAGAAATTACATACAGATAAATTGTGGAAAATATATCACTTTTAGAAACCTTAACCTTAATCTGCAAATATTCCAATACAGGTCATACTATGATTAGTTATCTTCTTTTCACTTATACTCATTAACCAAAATCTACTCACCTTTCAATATTTGTTTCAAATGATACCTACTTGCTCTTCCAATTCCCTAACTAAATAACCTAAAGTGATATTTATAAATATCAGAACTGGGCTTCAAATTTAAGTCCTGAAGTTAGTATCTTTAAAAAGACTATTACATTTGGAATCAAAGGGCTTCTATTCAATTTCTGGCTCTATATTTATTCATTTTATTATTTGACTCTGGATAGGAAAAACTTGGGCTTAAGTCTTCTCATCTGTAAAATGAGGAGAATGCCCTCTATCTCTAAATCTATGATTAGATAGCTTCAAATTTAGTAATCCACTGAAAGATTATTTCCAAGCCTTTTAAATTATTTTGTATTTCAAATTTTATTTTGTAATTTTCACATTTGTATTTTCAAATTTTAAATAGGCTACTGAAGTATTACTTCCATTTAAAAGATAAGATGCTGAAGCTTGTTCAAGGTCATACACCTAAAAAGGACTGAGTTTAGTCTACTATTAGAACACCAACTCTTCCTATTAAAGCCATGTGGCTATTAAAGGTTCTGAATTATCCTATCTTCCAAGATTTCAATGTATGTGGACCAATGTAATCTGATCGAATAGGATTAAATCCAATAGGATCTAAGCAGTAAAAACTGAGGGGGGAAAAAAAAAGTTCCATTTCTTCATGGCTTCCATAATTCCACAATTTTAATTAGAATGAACTTCATATTACACGTAACACATTTTATTTTTTATTTCATTTGGAATTCATTATTTTCTCCTCAGGATGGGTAGAAGGCAGGCAAATATTTATTCTAATTTGTTTCAGTGACTATGCATTCATGCGTAGTCCAATCTGAATCGTGTTATTTCAAATCACTTTTTCAACTAACCTTTTCATTATGTTATTAAAAAATATATATATATATAGGTACAATAATTGGATTTATGGTTTCTGTGGCAGAGATTAGCTTCAGGATAGGAAATTCTTTCTATTAGTGCAGATTAGCACTTCCTCTAAAATTTATATTCTTAGAGAACTGTCAGGTCCTCCTGGTTTTGAAGTTGGCCCATTATCTACATCACATTATCTCTTTTATTTAAACTTTATTTATAGTGCTATCAAAACCCCAAAAACTTAGAAACAAGTCTTCAGAAGTTACCAAGTAACAATGAAGTTAAGAACTAGACAGTAATGTTTTTACAAACCATATATATCAGTATTTCTTGAAAATATTGGCAAAATGTCAGTGACCCTATAAAGTTTCTCCATAACTTAGAATGTACTAATATTCCCAGGTACCGGAAAGTCTTGTAGATCGAATCTAAAAAAGGAGGCAAAATACCTTTCAACATTACCTAAGCAGAGTCACTGAAGGCTGTGGTGTACCATATCTCAACATATATAATGGAATGGTGATGTGGTTACAACCATAGCAGAAAGACACTGGGGCTAAAACCCACAGGAAAGTTCACGGATTAAATACTTCCCAAAATGACTGTACAAAATTACTATTACTCTCATTAATTCCTTACCTACATGTGATCTCATATTTTCAATGTTACAACAAAATCTTCTAAAGGTTTTATTTCTGTCAGATATCTACATTTTGCCTCTAATTGTCTTCTTAAAAACAAAAACGGCATCAATGCCATGTTTAATAGAAATATATTTCCTCCTAGTCATCTAACATTCTTCATACTAAAACGCAGACATTTAAAATTTTATTGAATTTTATGGCATTGTAGCTTTCATATTAATAATGTTTGGTTTTCTAAATACTATAAGACCTTAAGATACTAAAAAAATCATGCAACATATATCTTTGAATGACCTTAAAAGGTCATACTAAAGTAGGAATTTTGTGAGATTAGATAGCTAGAGTCATTGATAGTATCCTTTGAACCATTATTAGCAATGGACTAAATAAAATAAAGTAAAACAAAAAATCATTAGTAAATCTCACAAACCCAATCTGTTTTAGATTTGTTAAAAAATAACTTTATAGGTGACCATTTCTGTCTGATTTGTGATATTAAAGACTACTGTAATGAGGATGTAATTCTAATAATATTAAGGAGCATACTTTGTCTTATTAAGTCCTACACATAACAACTTTTTGGAAATACATTTGAAATTTAAAAACCCTTTAAATCAAACTTGGAATTTACTTTCTACTAAAACAGTAAGGTTAATCTTTATATTATTTTAATGAGAAACTTCTTACTTAGAAGTTACATTTAATAACATTCCGAATTGTTAGTATCTCAAAAGTCTTACTTTAATCTGTGTTAATTTCATTAGAATTTAAAAGATGAGATGCTATGGCAATCACCCCAAATATAAATGTTAAGTTTATTGATGCCTTGACTGTTTCAGGTGCTATCATGGCCTAGACCAAAAGGAAAAAAGCACAAACTTTTGTTTGAAAAAAGTTTCAAACAAAACAAAGACCAAACAAATGTTCTCTGAAGGGATATGGAAGGATCTTCTGAATAATAAACTCCCTCCCCCCTCTCCTTCATGAAAAGCAATAGTTTTCATAAATTTTAGATAGCCTAAAGGAAACCTGAAATTTCTGTTTAAGCTAAGTATAAAGAAACATCTTCTACTGAGTTACTCTGGCCTTACTTTTTTGTGTGTGAGGCAATTGGGGTTAAATGACTTGCCCAAAGTCACACAACTACTAAGTGTTCCTTATACCAGGCCTGATATGAACACAGATCCTCCTGACTCCAGGGCCAGTTTGATGGTGCGCTATCCTGTCTTAATATTATCCTAATTCTAAATCAATACAATTTTTTGAAAATGCACTTTTGAGGAGAGTAATATAAAGAGCAGCAAATGCTGAACCTAGCTCCAAGGGGTTCTGACTTGTACTCAAAACAAAGCTTTTAAAAAAGGTCATTAAGCTAACAATTTAAAAACTATTTTTCTCTCTTCCATTCTTAAGACAAAAATTCTTAACATGTTGTAACATCATTGTAGTTAGGCCCTCATTTGATTTAGACTAATAATTTTGAGAAACCATCTGTCTTAAATTCTTAAGTTAGCCAGAGCCAGTATCACAGTAAAGAGCTCCACAGGTCCTTTTCTATCAAAACCAGAAGAGCTTTAAGTAGTAACAAGGTCTATCAATGGAAAATCTTGTTTCGTTCTCCTAGACTCATAATGAGCAGATTTCTAATCAAACAATAGGTCACTTTAAAGTATATTTAATGCAACATGTAAGAATGACTACTCTTAAAAAGTAGCAAACATGGTGAGTTTTACAAATACTATATACTACAATTAATATCTCATTTGATCCTCACAACAAACAATGATAGGTAGGGGACTTTTCATTCCATAGATGAGGAAACTGAGGCAAACAGAGGTTAAGTGACTTGCCCAAGACCACACAACCAGTAAGTAGCCAAGGCCAGACTTTAACATCCCACAGGCCTGTTAGGAATCTCAAATAAGAATATATTTTAAATACTTTATAAACCTTCAATGTCAGCTATTGTAATCTAAGAAGTAAACTTCATTAACTGACAGGGATATACATTTTAGGATATAATACTTGATGAAAAAGCAAAAGCAAGACCACTATTACTAAAACTCTAAATTCTACAAACTACAAAAGGAAATACATATGTATATATGTAAAAATACACAAGTTCTCTTTATTTCTCACCATTAATCCCACCTGTGCAGCAAAGTCTCCTCTTAAAATATTAAAACATATTTCCCAATACAACCTTTATGTCTAAATTTTAGGAGAATGAGATAATACAACTTAAGTGACCTTGGGCAAGTCATCTCAATATATGAATGACTAAGCACTCTGTTCTATGTGCTATAAACTATGCTTGGTGTTGTATATACAAACACAAAAAATTGACAATCCTCAATAAAGTTTACAACTTAATGGAGACAATATATAAAGAAGTTGTGACTAGGAATGGCTGTTTTGGTCCCATTAAACTGCAGAGATGATAAGCAGAACCATAAGGCAATCAACTTTTTCAGAAGCAAGGATAGTACTGATTGGATTACTGATTCCAGATTCCACTTCACCCCTAAACTTCAATAATCTTTTCCAACTCTAGATACATGTTCTCTTAAGATATATCGGTAAGATTAACTTAGACAAATCATAATGATATAATTTGAATTAAAGTTAGTTAAGAGGCAGGTTCACCCAACACCAAGGTTCTCTTAAAAAAATGCTTCTTTTCACAGATTGGTCATATAAAATTGTCACATTAATCCAATTTGAGCCTAATAGCAGAATATTACTTAATGCAATTCAATCAACATTAGCTCCTGGTTTTTATACTATACTATACCTGGGCTCCTTCTCCATGGTACAAGCAATTCACCACACTGTCTAAAAGATTGATATCCAGTTTTTGGCTGAAATCCAGCAGCTGACGAGCTGCATGGTCTGCTAACATTGTCATAATTGCTGGCATAGATTACTGCAAACAGAGAAAAAAAACCCAAAAGATAATACCATGAAGTTATTGTTGATAAAAAACAATTTCTACACATTTTACTTCAGCCATTTTATTTCATATTTCAGCTGATGCATTTACCAAAACCATCACTAAATTTTGCTTTAGACATTATCTCAATGAAAAAGTAATAGTAGAAAGGTAATGAGATGTTATTAAGTGTTGAGGCAGAAGCAAAATGATTTAAGTAACTTTTCTAAGGTTCCAACAATACATATCTGAGGCAGTTATAAACAGTTCATTTACTTAGTATAGTTCTCTCAATAAGATTAGCAGTATAAACATCAGATTTTAAAGTAATGGTAGAAAATCTTAAATAAAACTTCCCCCCATTTCTCCAAAGTAGGGCCCCTTCAACAACTATTAGCCCTACTTAATTTGATTGATGTTTAAAAAAAAAACAACACACACACACATACATACACACACACACATACATACACATACACACACACACACACACACACACACACACACACAAAAAAAAAACAACCAATAAAACACCAAATCTAAGGCTTCTGTTTTTTTTGGGGGGGGGAAGGAGAGGAAAGAAGAGAGGAAGAGAATGAAAGGTGGGCATATAATAAAAGCCTAAAAGAGCTTGTTGCAAAGGAGTTATGTATTAAGACAGGAGAAAAATGAACAGGGTTCAGATTTGGATTCTGCTCTTTAAAAAAAAATCATTTCTGTGGATCTGTTAACAACAAATCAAAAGAGGCTAGCTTTCTAAAATCCCCTTCTAACTCTAACACTGATCCATGGATAAGTGAGGCAAAAGTTGGAGAAAGAGTTTAAGATTGGTAATTCAGAGGATCTGGTTTCTAACACAGCTTCAGCCACACATGTAACCTTGGCCTAGCCATTTTACCTATCCCTTAAAGTTATTTTCAAACTCTTATCTACATGATCTTATTAGGGAGAAAAAAGTTATTTTAATGACTTTTTTACATATTTATGCACATATACAAAATGTAATCAAATCCACTAAAATGCTCTTAGTTTTCAATATCTAAAGGACTTCAACAATTTCCTACAATCCACATTTACATGTCTCTAAAATTAAAAACATGTTTTAGGAGCCAATTTTTAAACTCTCAAAAAAAAAAAAAAAGAAAAAAAAAGTTCTCTTGCCTATCAATGAAATGCATTGTATAATCCTACTTACTTTTTTCAACAACTTTATAAAAAATGTTCACCTCATTGGCTGACAGCCCACAATTCTGTTTTTAATAAGTTATGTCTCTTAAGTCCTATATATACCTTTTCCTCTGTCAAAAGTGTTTGGATTTTTAAATTTTTTGGGGGGAGGAGGGAGAACAGGAGTTACCTCTAAATATTTAATATTCTCCAATGGTCATTCTGGTCTAAAACTATTTTAGTAAGTAGGAATGCCATAAAAATTTGGGGATTTTCACCAGAATACCAGCAATATCAAAGTGTAAAGCCAAACCACATTAATATTTTTATCTCTGAAAAATTAAGTCAATTTCATTGTAACTTTCTAAAATTAAAGCCTAAGATTGAATGAGTAGTGTTAATTTGTATTTGATGTGGTTTATTTAGACTAGTCACTTTATGTACACTGCTTTTTTTTGTATTAAAAGTAAAAAAAAAATTAAGATGGCATAGTAAAGCTTTTGCTTAAGTAAAATGAAAATCCTAAAGTCAACATTAAATTTTAAAATGCAATTTACCCTAAGACATAGAAAAACAGACATTATCTTAAAAAAGACTTTAGAGATTAAACAATTATCTACTCTCAAAACATACTAGTCTATCAACTAGTTTACAACCAGGACATCAATTCTTTAAACCTAGGTGTTACACAACATATATTTTTAGAACACAGCACCTGTCATAAGCATAGCTACAAAATCTTGGGTCAAAAATAACTACTGACAAAAAGAAAAATGGAAATCTCTCACACATGCTCTCAATGGTGCCAGTTACTCTTTCCTTCCCCAAATATAATAATAATAAAAAAAAAAGATCAAGAGTAGCATTTTAAATTATTTAAATTGAGAACAAATTCACTTAATATGGTACAGAAAATCTACACAATCAAAATAGTTTTAATTAGAACTGAACATTAATTTAAAAAAAGTTAATTTCCCCCTTAAGTTTACATTTAATTACATATAAAATTGCTTTTTATGAAACTTAGGTTTCACTTTTAAGTGCTACATTTTACTGGCTAGGTTATTCCTCCCCCCTCCCAGTTTTCTGTCTTTTAAGTAACTATTTTAAGGTTCAATTAACGCCGCCCCCCCATAGCATTCTACCACTCAGTACTTTGTTCAAAATGGCCCACCTATTCTTCAAAAAGTACAGAAATGGGGGCTTTGTGGTCAATGTCAAACACACTTCAATACCTCCAAAAAATAACAAAAAACCTAACATGTTCCTAACCACCAGTATTTTTAAGGTCCTCCTGCCTATAAAATGTGTTAGCAAAACCTTTAAGAAACAACATCCAATTGCCAGGTAAAATACGTTTTCTGGCTGATTTCTGCACTAGCTAATTAGGTTCCAGTTCTCCACAGTGGATTAATATTTTATCTGATCCAGTGCTATCCACTATAGGTTTTTTACACTTCAAAAGAACAAGCCAATAATGTACAACAATCCCCTATCCGACCCAGAAAGTCATAACCGTTGCTTAAAGATAAGTTCACAATAGGTCAAAGACAAGTCGCTACAAGGAGACAGCTACTTAGGTGTGTGGGAAGTAGCCAGCTTCATTCAGGAGAAACACACCCTCCCCTCCTTTCCTCTAGCCTCCCACCCAAAATTGACTGTGCTGCACTTCTAACTATAGAATTCAGTCAGGGGCACTCACCCCCGCCCTTACTCAGGAAAGGTATTTAGACCAAACGCGCCCTTAAGTTCACGGCCCTACTCTCCATATAATAAGGCATGTACTCGATCAGAAGTGGACCGTGGTAGAATGAAAAAAAAAAAAAAAAATAAACCATACCAAAAACAGAAAACAGCCTCTTTCTACACCCTTTCCCTCCCCACCTCGGGCACGCACACCCCCAAAACCGGGAGGGGGGGTAATCCAAGCTCATACTACAATGCCAGCCCCATTAAATTACTTTATTTTTTTTTGGTCTAAATGTGCCTGGGGCCATCTGGCCTAAAGTGGCCTCTACTTTAGAGGTTAGTATAAAGGTACTACCTTACGAATTTAACCAAAACACTCTACTTCCTTTCAAAGCCCTTAAACACACAGAGCCACACGCACGCACACGCGAGCCTCCGAGTTGGCTTGCAGAGAGAGCAGCGACACTGCAGCCCCTCCCTCCTCCCGATCCCAGCTCTCTCTACCAGGGGGCCACGTGATGCAGGCGGACGTTTCAATGCTGCTGCTGCTGCTGCTGCTGCTGCACTCAATATTTCTGGAAACTTCCACTCATAATAATTCACAGAGATGTTCCCCAAATCACCCCAACCAACGGGGGAAGCCCTCCAACTACCACTCGGGCCCCCCCTTACTACCACCGCCCTCCTTCCATAGTTTTCCCCCTCCCCGCACACGCTTATAGCCCAACAGCAGCAGCAGTTCGCCTCCCGCGGCCGTCTACCCCACCTCCCTCCCCTCCCACCACCCCAGTGGCAGAAGCCGATCCATTCAATTGCAGGCACCACACCACACCACACACTAACCCGCACAACGAGGCCCGTATCCCCACTCGGGGGCCTTTTCCACCGTCGCGCCGCGGACTGTCTCCCCCCCCCCTTCGATCCTCCCACTTTACCCCACCCAGGGATCTCTCCTTCCACCGCTCGTTCCAGCTCTAGCTCCCGAGCCCTCAGGATTGCACTCCTCCCACCCTCCCCCACGACCCCCCAAGATCGTTCATTACATGTTCCGACTTACCCAGAGATTGAACCAACTGCCTCGTCCTTCCTTGTGGGGGGGTCTGGGAGGGGATCAGGGAAGGTGGGGAAGGGGAAGGAGGGGAGACGAAGGTGGGTTTCACAGTTTGCCCACCTTAAAAAAAAGGAAATTAAAAAATAAGGGGAGAAAAAGGCAAAAAAAAAAAAACTCAATAACGTTTTACTCTTCCAATGACGCCTCCCTCCCTCACACGCGCCTCCCCCCAAAAAAATAACGATAACGAAGCGGATGAATCAACGATCCGGCTGGGATGAGGAAGGAGGGGCGGGGGAGGGGAGAAGGGGGAGTCAGGTCCCAGAGATTCAGCCCCAAGGGGACCCTCCGACCAGGCAGCAGCAGGAGCAGCAAGGGGGGGGGCGCAGCTGAAGTCCACACAGTCAGGGGGACGCTCAATGCTGCCAGGTGCAGTTCGACTTCCCCCCACCACAACGCGGTCCCCTCTCTCACTCGGCTCCGGCGGCTGGGCCCCCCCAACCCGGTTCCCCTAAACTTTCTCTCCTCCTCTTCCTCCTCCTTCTCCTCAGCGACTGGAGGCTTCCCCCTCCCCCTCCGGGTGTTTGCACGGACGGCAGCAGCAAAGACTGGAACAGGCGCCGCTGCCGGGGCTGTTGCTATTGCTGTGGCTGTGGCTGTGGCTGTGGCTGTGGCTGTTGCTGTTGCTGCTACTGCTGCTGCTGCTGATGCTGCTGCCGCCGCGCCGCTTCTCCCCCTCCTTCTAGTGCCACAAACTCGGAACCGGTTGAAACCGGTTCAGACTGGGAGATTCCATCTCGGTTGAGTTTTCAGCCCATGGCGCCGCGGAGCGTTTGGAACCTGGGCCTCCTCCCCCAGCCTGCCAGCTCATTGGTCAGAGCCGACCACCGCCGCGCAGTCAGATACACAGCCATTGGCTGGCGAATCCATCAGTCCCACCTAAAGCTTCCACACGAGCCCGCCGCTCAGGCCCCCGCCTCTTTCCAGCAGCGATTTGCCCGCAGAGTGGGGGAGGGGAGGTAGGATGGGTTGTGAGGGAGTCAGAGTTGGGGGGGGGAGGCAAGAGAGAGAGGAGTGGAGTGGGGAGGACAAGGAGAAGCTGCACGGGGATTGGTCAATGCTACTTGCCAGTCAAAAGTAGCCTTCCTCCCCCCACATCCCCTTTCGAGGCCTTCAGGCCCCGATTTTCCTCTCTATTCATTGGTTGGGCGCCTTTGGTGACGGAGAGGGTGGGGCACAGCTAGTGTGCTGGAGGAACCGCGAGTTTGATCTGGTAGCGCGCGGGCTGTGTTGGCTCCCTCTTTCCTCGGCCCCAGGTCAGCCCCGCCCTGCCCCCGCCCCGCCATCTCCCGCCCAACGTCTTGAGCCCGCCTTAGCCCGCCCGGCTGTGGGTCCCACCCTTTGCCTGTTCTGTGGGTGGGGGCTGTGGACTGGTATCCTGGAGAACTAATAGTTTTTAAATAGGGGAGAGATGGGCGGCAGCCGTGGGGGAGCTGTAGGAGCTGTCCTCCTTGGCCTCAGCTGGAGCCTTTGTGTCCGGACGTCTGAACATAAAGCGTTCCTCGGGAGCCAAACTCTTGGGAAACTTGGGCAGCGGACTTAACTTAGCTGGAGGATCCTGGGGCAGAACCTTCCCTGCACCTCGTGGACTGACCGATCGCTGGGGAGGGGCTGGGCGGGGTGCTTGGGAGGAGGGGACCCCGTATATTGGCGTGAACCGAGGCTGGGCTCCTTGTTGTACGCGCCAATCCCTGGGGTCACCTGCAGACTAGTCCGCGGGGGTGTAGTGTGAGGCTATAGATGCTGAAAGCTTCCTGCTTCTTTCCCCCCCTCTCCCCCGCGCGACTGAAGTTCCCTTTACCCCGTGACGCCTTTCACAGGAAAGCCACATCCACACACGTGGAATTCCACAGAGTTGGTCTTTCAAGTTCCTTTTAAAATAGTTTGGTAAATAAAGAAAAAGCACCCCACCCACTGAACTTTAAATTAAGCCCATTCTGCCACCCTGAGGTAGTGAGAAAAGCAAAATAAATTAAATTAGTGTGTCTATATATGTATGTTACACACGTGTGTATGTGTATATTTTCTGAAGAAAGTCTATTAGCCGGACAAATGGCTACGTAACTAGGTAAGGGGAAAGACCTCCGTCGTCACCCGCATTTTCACCATACTGGATGAATTCTAGACGGGGGATTTTAACTCATTGTCTGACATGATTATAGTAACAAATACAATATATCCAGAACATTTGAGGAATGGGGGAAAGGAACACGGACTTATTAATTGATTAATATGTACCAGATGCTTTATGAGTGTCTCCTGAGCTTAATTGAGTGATGTAGGAACTATTAACATCATTTTACTGTTGAGGAAACTGAGGCAAAAAGATTTATGTCCCTTGCCCAGGACCACACAGCTAGCATCTAAGGGGTATTTGAACTCAAACATTCCTGATTCCCTGCCCAAAGCCAGAAGGTGCCTCTATAAAAAGAATGGGTCTGTGACTGCCCTGGCACATGGACAACGCCTCCTCCAGGATACATCCTAAATCGGGGCTAGTGGTACCGGTACCTTCTGTGAAACTTGTAGTCATTCAGGATTGTCTAGGGAGCTGAGAGGACAAGCTCCTAGTCATGTTCCAGAGGAAGGACTTGAATCCATGTCGTTCCATCTTCAGGATGGCTTTTTAGCTACTAATCCATGCTGCCTGAACATCGGAAAAGTTGCAGAAAGGGTTTCAAATTGTTATGAATAAATATTCTTGCTTTTGTGTTGTTCCTTTATTTGTTTTATCTCTATATGTCACTTAATAGGAATTAACAGATCTATGTGATCATAATGATGAATCATTACAAACAAGACATTGGGTTCATCTGTAGTTCCCAGCACTACCTTAAAGCAAGCCCCTGAAGCTTCTTACAATGAAGAATTGTCAATTTTACAACCCCACAGAGCAATTAGACAAGAATGTCCGGTTCTAGCATTATAGTTTGATGAACTTCGCTAAGGTGAGCTGTTCAGTCTAACTTGAGATTGAACATATACTTGTTCAAAAGGCCTCCCAGTTGCAACCAATTTTCTTTATTATTCTGCTAATAAGCAAAATAGCAGCAGGAGGCAATGAAAGGATTTGGAATCAGAGGACAGGCTTGAATCTTGACTGTAACATTACCTGGGTCATCTGATAAGTAACTCAAGTTTTCTGGGCCTCAGTTTCTTCATTTGTAAAATGGATTTTACTAGTGGATCTCTGAGGTTCCTTCCAGCTCTACATTTATAATCTCAGTATCTTGAAGATTACTTTAAACATTGAATATTTCATTTAGAAAACTCAATGGTACGTACAGTGAATAGGAGAGAGCACTAGACTTGCAGTTCAAATTCAGTCTCATAAGTTTACTAGTGTGACCCTGAACAGGTCATTTAAAAGATATAAATAACAAAAACTTCCCAAAGCTGATTAGAGAAAAAAAATTAGATATTAATAGAAGCACTTTGCAAATCTTATACTACATAAATAACTACTATTATCATCCTTCTTATAAAAAAAAGTAGTGATTTCTATGGTCCTTTAGTTCATTTTACTTCATTTACCTTTTATAAGAAAAGAACTTTTTTTCTAATACTTTATTGCTCAAATGAGGAGGAAACCATGTGACTTAGTGGATAGAGCACTGGACCTACAGTCAGGAAGACCTGAGTTCAAATCCAGACTCAAATACTACTTGTGTGATCCAGGACAAGTCATAACTTCTGTTTGCTCTAATCTACTGAAGAAGAAAATGGCAGCCACTCCAATATCTTGTCCAAGAAAACCCCATGGACAGTACGGTACACAGGGTTACAAAGGGTTGGACATAAACTGAACAGAAAAAATTATATATATATATGTATACTGTGTGTGTAAAGAGACACATGTACAAATATACATCTGCGTAAGTATTGCATATGTGTGAAATTATATATAGATAATATCCCAAAGCTTGTCATCCCAAATAATGTGAGGAACAAGATACTCTTATGTCCTGAGCTTTATCAGGTGAGAGACAATCAATCAAAGGTGGAAACTAGGTAGGAATAAGTTCTTAAAAGTAATTTAGAAGTGAAATACTTGAGTCCTTAAATGAAAGCAGATGATGGTTCCTAGGAAATGTGATTAGCTAAAGAGAATCTCACCTTTGGTGGGTTTGGCTAAAACAGCAAGCAAAATTAGAATCTGGCATTCCAATAACTGACTAGCTTAATAGAGAGGGAATCACTTGGGGGCGGGGCAGGGAGAAATCTATGCCTTCTTCCTCCTTCCCTTGATCAGAGGAAAACTTTGTGACTTTGGAAAGGTCAGAAGATTTGGACAATTGTGTTAGTAGCAGCATTTCTAAAACAGTAGTGACCAATGGCAATGTCTGGATCAGGAACCAAGGACCAGTTAGAGAACACTGAAGAAATGCACCTACAGGAATCTACAAGGGCACCCACCCATATGTTTTAAAGGGAAACCTTTTGAGGACTTTATGAAAGGAGAAAAGGATTTCCAAAAATCATGAGTTGTGAGTTAACCTTTTGCCTCATATTCTTTAAGCTTGAGCCCACTTTCCCTAGAGAGTGTGTGTGTGTGTGTGTGTGTGTGTGTGTGTGTGTGTGTGTGTGTGTGCGCGCGCGCGCGCGCCCGTCTGGGGAGAAAAGGGAAGTTATTTCTGTCTAAATCTTCTCTGCTTAGTAAATACTTCTTTCTAAAAAAGCTAATTAAGAGGGCAATATCAGATGAGGGTTTGTGAAGGATACTACTAGAAAACTATCTCCCAACCCCTTAAAATTATTTCTAAAATACTGAAGGGAGAAATAGTTAAATGTTCTTTAGGGAACCAACTTGTTAGAGTAAGTAAGGGTTGGGGAAGTTAGCTATGCTAGCAGTATTTAAGGGAGAAAATGGGCATAAATCTCAGCATAAACTAAAATTTTCTTTGGAAAAGAATAGGAACAATTACAGATTTATCAACTTATGCTACCCATAAGCTGCTTTCCAGATCATTATTCCTTAAAGAGGGGAGTACCCCTTATTTATATTTGAAGGTTTGACTCCACCCCACCAAAAGCTAGTTATAGGAAAGGCTGTCACACTAGGGAATAACAAGTAAACCTATTTATTTAAGCAGAGCGCAAACAGAAATCAGATTGAAATATACCAGACAATACACAGAGTGAATTAGTTCTTCCAGAACTATCTCAGCTCAACAAGAGAAGCTTTGATCTCAGCTAAAAGGAAATTCCTCAATGTTTCTAGGGTAGTATGCTGGAAATTAGGGTCATGTTGAAGGAGCTAGCTTTCTTCTATATGCCTCTGAATCGCTCTGGATCTATTCCTGTAAACTTTCCGGAATTGTGTCCTTTTGAAGCAAAAAGGAAAGAAAAGATCTCTTTTTTCACAAGCTTTTACATAACTTTGTACTTCATGCAGGCATGTAGTATTAGTTATCAATCTCTCCACCAATGAGGAGAGTCTTATGCAAATTCTCTAAGCTTAAGATCTGGGTTTTATTCATATAGATACAGCAATACACATATACATATACATTTATATATTTGTTTGTTTTGTACATTTTATGAATATTAGCCCAGAGCAACTGCCAAGTATATATAAGTAAAAGAAAAATCTACCCATATGACTGGTAAGCAATACAAATATGCTTGACTTTATACATGTATGTTTTAGAAAACCTATATGTAAATAAAATTTTAGTAATTTGAATCATATTTTAAATGCATTCAGGATTTGTTTGCTTTTGAAATGAGGTCAATGGTAAAACTTCATAAATCAAAGAATCTGTTCAAATGTTAATAGTTATCCCTACTTTATTTGTTTTGTAAATCCAGAGTTACAATCCACTCTTTAGTTACACAAGCCAAAGTTAGGATGGTAGAAATAAATAAATCCAAAAGTAAGTTAAAACATTTTGTCAGGTATTAACTTTTAATGTTTTCCCTTATCAAATTTTTATAAGTTATTGATAAAAAGGAAGAACATCTGATTTGTTTTTACTTCCTCTAACTCTATCCCTTCTACCTTAACTTACTGACAAGCAACATATGGTAAACACACCCACACATATCCCCCACACAAATAAACAAACAGAAAAACTAGAAGTGATATTAAGATAAGAGATGAAAGAGAGCTAGATACACACAAACTGGGTAATCATCAGTGAATAATTCATTTGATTATAGAGTACTGTATACTGTAGTTTATTAAAAGTACCCTAGTGGCCAAAGAGTTAATGCATTTCCTAAGTGTGAACAATTTATTGACTCCTTATGGGGTAGATCAGGCCCCATGCCAAGTTTCTCTTTATATATTGATTGATAACTTGCTATTTTTACAACATAATGTTCGATTCCACAGCAACATAGCATTTTCTCAATGTTTTGTCTGCCATAAAGTTAAGTCAGATGTAATACAGAGAATAGATTGTGTGTCTAAATGTGTGTTTATACATACATATATGTATATACACACACACACACACACACAATATCAAAGGACTTCTGTTTCTTAAGGAGATTTCAAAATTATTGGAAATTTTGGAATTTTATAGAAATCTTTTTATGTATCTTTTCAAAATGTCTGTTATTAAGACCCTTTAAATTTACCCTAAGATAAATTCCTTTGTAACTGCTTCATGAAAGACTTCCCATGTTTCCTTTAAAACAGGTTTAGCTAGAGTATTTTGGGATACTTTAACTCCCTGATGAAATATGGAGGAAGAAAGTAGTGATGAGTGTGCTTTGCATAATTTTTGCTTAGACCAGAATTAAATTTATACAACCTGTGAAATAGGAATATAATATATTTCCTACAAAATGATAGTATTGTACTGCTGTGGAAAGAAATCGGGCTTTGTGTTTTTTGTTTGTTTGTTTGTTTGTTTTTTTGGTGTCCTGTGGGATAACCTTTTAGAGGGAAGGAGGAGAATAGTAATGACTTACTTGACAATACTGCCTAGGGGATTTTGCACAGTCAACTTTAAGGAAGTTGTTCCATTATAACTATATTCCTAGCATCCTCACAGAATTGAACAAAGTATTTGTATACGATTTTGAAATTACCTTCAAGAATAAATCCAACCAGAGGCTGATAATCATTTGTCAGAGAAGGCATTTCTCTTCAAATATAGATTGGACTAGCTAACCTCTAAACTTCCTTCCAAATAAATCATCGACTTAGGAGTCCATAAAATTATTTTTTCTTGATCCCATCTAAAAATAAACCAACCTTACTAGGAAGTTTTCCATATCATAAAAGTAATATGTAACAAGTGTTAGACTTAATTATAACAATATTTGTCATGGAAATAATTTTTTCTTTCTCTTTGAAGTTCTGATGTGACATTTTTGCTAAAAACAGTAAATTTTAAAAATTATTTTTTGAAGAGTAGTTCTGGTCATTTTCTACTAATTCTTTGTTGGATATATAGAGAATTGTTCCCATATGTCCAAAAAAAAATAATTGAAAAGTGATAATACTGATAAACAATGAAGAATTGATGGGGCTCTCTCTCTCTCTCGTGTGTGTGTGTGTGTGTGTTTGTGTGTGTGTCCATCTTTACTATATAATAGGAATTTAATTTTATATTTCTAGTTGTAGTAAAAATCTTTCTCATGATTCTTGCTGGAAAGTTCATTAAGAGAAGCAATGTTCTATAGTGACCATAGTGAAAGCAATGTTCTGTGATGTACTCAATAGAGTTCAGATGAGCATAAAGGTTCTTAATTTGATTTTAATAATAAGAATAGAGAAATATATGTATATATATATATAAAGTCTCATAATTGTAATGAAATAATGAAGTCTCACTTCTGCAAGTGCTTCCTTTCATCTTTTTCACTTGTAGGATAATATATGTATATATATATATATATAAAGTCTCATAATTGTAATGAAATAATGAAGTCTCACTTCTGCAAGTGCTTCCTTTCATCTTTTTCACTTGTAGGATAATTTGTCTACATCTTTTAAGGCTATGAAGATTTCATTAATTTGAACATAAAATAATAGCGAATATTTATATAGCATTTTTAGTTTTGCAAAGTACTCTGATTATTTTGTTTGAATTTCACAACAATTTTGTGAGGTAGGTGCTATATTACATATATATTCTCAACCTCATAAATTTACATATGAAAGATCTGAAACTGATAGAGGTTAAATGATTTGCCCAGGGTTACAAAGCTAGTAAATGTTTGAAACAAGTTTCCTCTAAGTACAGTTCTATATTCATTACACTATTAGCCAACTTAAAAGTAACATCTTCTGTAAAAGTTGGTATCTCTCCATTGATTAGATAAAGGGAATTCCAAGTACATAAATTTCTGAGTTTTTGGCAAGATGTTTAACAAAAGCCTTAACTAGGATGGGAAAGGGCTTCAAGATCACTTTTGTCTTTAAATCCAAGGACTTAGCCTAGTCCTTGCTGACACAAAGTAAGCATTTATTATATGTTTGTTGATAAATTATGGTCATGCATTACGTTAAGGGTCTAGACAAATTAGTCTGGAAAAACCTTAGGGATTAGGGCTAATATCTATGTTGAATGAATGAATGCCACAAAGATGTATCAGTGGGCAGATAACTATTAATACAAAATAACGTGTAATAGGTAGCTGTTTGTTTGTCACATGTAATAGAACAATTCTACACATAGACCAGGGCTGCAAACTTTTCATGACATTGGTAGATCAGTCAGTCATATATCAGATTCTTCTAGGATTATGAGACAGGCAATGGCTTGTCGCAATCATGACTCCTGCTCCTCTTGCTAGAGAAAGTCTGTAAAAACATTAGATTAGTAAAAACATGGTAATATTCAGAAGCATTAGCCACATGTATCAGAGTTCAGAATTCTAATAATTTCCCAGCTATAAACCAATGTTCTCTCCACCAAGGCAAAACTACTCTCCTGATGAGTTTTTTCAGCTCTATCAGTCTCTTGAGCAGTGGGACAGCCAACTCAAAGTGCAGTATTTTACCCTAAATCTCTCGCAATTCCTGAGAATAAGCTAGTTGAAGATTCACATCTTTAGTAAATGAGGAATAGTACACAAGTGTGTTGCCACACAGGAAGAGGGAGAAGTGGTTTTATGTTTTAATAGTTTTCAGTGATTCTCTTGGTAGATACTATATGGGTAAATAGGGCAGCAGGATTACTGAGTCCAGATTTCCAGGGCACTAAGTTCCTGGAAACTTCACTGTGCATTGGTCTGGTTTGTGCATCTATCATATTCTGGAAGTTCTAAAACTGAAAGGGGATACTGTTTTAATATCCTAAAGGCTAACCCTACTCAGAGCATTGAAGGTCATAATTTTAATGCCTAATTATTAAATTATTGTAGGAAGATACAGTATGTGCTATATGTGCTATAATCCTAGCCATCTTTTTTTTTTTTTTTCTATCCATGTGCTTATATTGAATATGATATTACATTCTAGAAGTCAACTAGTGGAATCTCAATCCACACAAAGGAAGTGTCATTAATTGTTCTTTCTGGGGCTTGCTTTGGCTGGGAAGTATATCTGCTTGCGCCCATGTTGCCTGTCTTTATAATTCTTTGGATAATATATAATTACTACAAATACAGGGGAGAGAAAAAGGATAAAATGTTTTCAAGGCTAGAGACTGGGGTTTGGGCAGAAAAAGGGAAAGTAATCCAGGTTGTACAGTTGCAAATAATGGAATAATAATTCTAAAAATAATGGATATCCATTTTTTTATGAACACTGGATTTGGAGTCGGAGCTTCTATTCACATTTTGTCTTGGTCATTTCATTTACATATTTCATTTCATATTTCAGTCCCAAATTCTCTACTTCATTTAGTCAATGCACATTTATTATATTCCTATCTTTTCAAAGGATTCTTATAAATACAGAGAGAAATGTGCATAAAATATGGCTCCTGTTCTCATGAAGCTTACAGTCTAAGAGGGTGAAAAAGCACAAACATGAATATAGTATTTTGTATAAAGCACATTAGATACTCTGTAATACTGTAAAACAAAGTGTTTTCAGAGTCCCACTTGAATTAGTCATACTACCCCTCGTTAAGGGTCAGTTCTCCCATGTGTAAAATGGGGATAAAAATATTTACATTCTCAATCTCATGAAGTTGTGTGGAGAACACTAAACTGCAAAGTATTATAAAATATGAATTCTAATTCTTATTGAAGCTTGCCAGCCAATTCCTACTTATTTTTTGATGTTTGGGTTTTATATTTGTTTGTTTTGCTCTTTCAAAAGTCCCAGGTTTAAGGCACCCTTAAAATAGATTCTACCTGTTTAAAAAAAATTCTCTTTTCTGACTTTTGAAGAAATGTGGAAGCTGACAAAGTAAATTGGTTTATAAAATATTGGTCAAATAAAATTTTAAAAAATAATCAAAATATTGACTGAATAATATTTTGGAAGACTAAGATACCAAAGTTATAAAAAAGCAAGGTAGAATATAATATTAGAATTAATTTTTTTCATGATTCATGAGTTAATGTATGGGGCATAGGGTCATTTATATGAAGGAGGTGGTACTTACCAGTTTGTGCCAGGTACATGAAATGAAATTTTTCACTGACTTATTTTGTAGCTCTTGTTTCTCAGGAGCAGCTTAAAAATTTATTTCAAGACTGGAAGAATTCCACTCTGAAATGAACAAATTAGCATCACAAATGCATTAGTAGAAAGACCTCAAAGGGTTCTTTTGTCCATCAGGCAGGATGGCATTTAAACCATTTCAAGACTGATTTGTACATAAATATTTATTGAGTACACCAGAATTAAAATGGAATTTCAGTAAAGAGGCACACAAACACAAGGAGGAGGTAGTTAAAGAAGTGAAAAATGACAGGGGAAAACACACTCAAACACATAAAAAAAGATACTAGAGGAGTGGGGGAGAGATTTGGAAGGAACAAAATTTTCTTTTGCCTCCAAGGACTTGAGCGGGAAGAAAGAAAAGAAGCCTAGGTCTGCTAAGGCAAAAAAAAAAAAAAAAAAAAATAGAAGGATCTTAAATTTTCATTTTCTAAAGTATTAAACCTGTTTATTTTGAAGTTCCTTCAAATTTTATCTCAGAAACTATTTGTCTTAGGGGGAGAAAAAGCTACCTTATCTTATCCTCCATGAAGTTTTCCAGAGAATTGCTAATGCCCCTTCTTACCCAGTGGACTATTGCAAATCATTATAGATGCTATAAATTTTCTCTAATAATTGATTCCAGCTTATTCAATATTTTTTAAAATGCCACAGTATTTTATATAAATTGTTGAATATCTTCTCTATCACAATTTTAAAGTTCCTAACTATATTGGCTTGTACCAGCTTTCTGAAAAGCCATGCTAAGTCAAGCAGCCTCCTAGATACAGGCACTTTTCCTTCCCTTTCCAGTATGTCCTTCATCCCCATCTGGAGATTTTTCTTTCTCTCTCACAAAAACATCCTAAGTCCTGGAATTAGTTTCCTGGAGGAGAATAGATGAGCTCTAAGGTTTCAGAATTGATGTTAGTAATGGAAGAAAGGAGGGTATTTCCAACCCTTGTCCCACTTTCTCATCCCCATCTTTTATACCAGAGCCCTCCACTCCTAGATTTCATAGAGCTCGTAGTCTGAGATACATAAATATGTATACTTTGATGCACAATATTACATGATAAAATTCCGAGCATAATTTGAAACTTTATTTTCTCTGAAATTTAGATTGAGTATTTTGTGTATTTAAAAACTATACTAGTACTTGTAGTCATCTTTCTTTACATACTAATATAAGTAGACTTTTAAAAAGATCAATGATTCTTCCAGTCTACCCAATCTGTTTTAAAGTTTTCTTCTAAGTTTTCAAAAAACAAACTCACTCTCTTGAGGTCCCAAGTTGGAACTCCAAATGCATTTTTCCATAGAAACATTGTGACACAGAATGCTTAGATTGTGTTGCATCATTCTACAATGATATCCTCCAGATTAAATAAGCTTTTGTTGGTTAGCCTGAGGACCTGACCAACATGTATAACATTGTTACGATGAAAAAATATGTTGCAAGTTACAAATAACCAACTTTAGGCAATTGTGGACTGCTGCATAAATATCTTTTTAGGTCTGTTAGTTGAATTTGCATGTCTTCAAGTTGTGTGGATAATACAATGATTTTGTGAACTTCTATTTTTGTTTCTGTGCTATATGCAATTTTATTTCTGCTATATGTCTGCTACTGGTTTCTTCCATAAATTTTTTTTGTGGTTTTATATTATAATCCCCATATCGTAGAGACATTGTTATTTCCCCAAAATCTTTAGTGTTCATATTTTTTTCTTTTAGCATTTTTTTATTCTAGCCCCACATTTTCTCTATAACAATACAGTTTTACTTAATTCAAACTTTTTGGAAAAACTTGTTCTTTATGAAGAAAAATGCTATTTACCTCTAGAGAGAGAACTGATTAAACACAGACTGAAGATTACTTTTTAAACTTTATTTTTAAAATTATATTTGTGTTTTCTTTTGCATCATGGCTAATAAAGAAAAAAAATAAAAACTTGGTCTTTTAAAGGCACATTTATTTGTTCAAGGATATCTTTCAGAATACCTTGGGTTTCTTTTCTTGTCATCATAATTCTGATATTTTAGGCCTCATGTGCTCTCTTGCATTTTTTTTTAATTGAATTGACATTCTTTTCCTTTGTTTATTTGAATTTTTTTTCTTATTTGTGCATTTTCAGCTACTTTCTCTCTTTCTTTGGAGGAGTTTGTAAGGAGAATCTAGTTCTTTTAACTTCTGTCATCTTTACTAAAAACCTTACTACCTGTTTAACTCTTTTTATGTTAACAACAAGATAAAAATTCTTCTAGTGAATATCTCATTCCAAAATTGTTTAAATAATGAGTAATATGATAAATATTATTTGCCAGGTTACAAGTCTTATTAAAAAGTCTTAGAGGAAGAAGGGCCCTTACATATAATTTAACTCCCTTATTTTATAGATAAAAAATTTGATGTCCAAATAGGGAAGGTGAATTTATAAGGTCATAAAGTTAGTGGCAGATCCAGAACTAAATAAAACTTGTACTTGTACTTCAGTATGCTATACCACAGAACTGGCTCATTAGAGATATATTTAAGGGGAAGTCCACACAAATCCACACATAATAGACTAAGACATATGCTTAATTGTTAATCCTTAACATTTTATAAGATTTTTGCTTCTTTAGAGTTCAGATTGAGTAACTTAAACAATTACAATTCAATCATTTTATTAAATCAACAGCACACATTTCAATCTGAGATTAGGCAAATAATGTTGACCTCACAGGTGGAAAATCTTCTCTTCTGCATAGCTTTTGGGGAACCAAAGATGGAACACATCCCAGAGTGGGCTGTACTGAACACATCCCAGAGTGGGCTGTACTTATACCTTTGGAGTATCGTTCTGCCATTTTTGATGGTGAAGTGTTTGGTTTCTCAGAGATCAATCCTCATATATTTAAAGGTAACCTGGAAATTCTTCCTTCAGTTACCTCCAGTCTGTTTTCAGTAATTTGATACCAGTTTCTCCAAAAACAAACATGCTATCCTGGGAACTATCTCTCAATCACATGAGAAGAATTGCTGCAGCACACACTGTCCATTGACACTGGAACCAACAGTTAGCTACAAGTCATTTTCTGCTTTTCAGGGCTTAGAAGATTGGAGAAGGCTTAATTGTATTTATTCAAAAAGACAGTATTTCTTAGATGATATGAAGACTCACATTTTAACTTTGTTTAAAAAAAGTGTTGCATTTTGAGTGTGATTTTAAATGCTCTGATTGGATTGGGGGCAGGGAAAGTAAAGACTCTTGGAACTAAGCACAGTTTAAGAGGTATGTAGCAGGTTAGAAATGCTTAAATCACATAGACTGGCAAAGAAATTCCATTCAATGGCTATATCTGATAGGGCGAGGGAAGGAGTCAGTAACAGAATTGTTGTTACCAAGGAAACCGTCTCTTCATTGGAAAGAGCACATCATGGGGTTTGATGAAAACTCAGGGAGCCTGTGGCCTGATTTTCTCTCTTTTTCTGGTTTGCCATGAATGGAAGTACAAGAGAGAGTGATAGGGCTAGCTGGACACTAAACCACAGAATAGAAGTGGCATTTGATAGCAGTTTCTCCTTGGAAGCTGGATAGAGGTAGAAGCAGCAAGTGAATTAGTGTCTTTTTCTCAGATGTACTGTGAACAGAGTAAAAGTATTTTCATGCTACCTTGGACCCTGAAGTAATCATAAGAAAGCTGAAGCTATCAAAATATAGGCAGATGTATCAAACCTCAGAGGAAATATGGGAGAGTCTAGGATTTTTTGATGATAGAAACATCCAAGTTGAAAGAAGTTAGGAATTTTCTTTAGTATAGAAGAGGGAAGCCATGACTTAGATAATAGTAATGGATAACTATTGATGTTAGAGTTTGTAAAAAGAGTTCATTTTAAAAAAATGTTCTATCAACATAAATCTTCTCTAAAAATGTTACCTATTTTGGTTATGAAATGAGAATGTATGTAAAGCACTTTTTTGGGACTCCCAACAGCTTTCTCTCTCTTTTGGACTCCTCTAAAAGAAAAGGATTTTCATTTTCCTTTCCAAACATTTGGGAGTATGGGTATTGACTTGCAGTGGGAGTTATCTCCTACAATTATACTACTTCTTGAAGGAAGGAATAAATTCTGTTATCACCCTAGAATTCCTAAACCCAAGCCAACATGTGAACCTTGAGTTTCTGTTCAGATAATGCCAAGTGATATAAAAGTAAAACCTTTCATCAGTCCTATAAATCTCTGTATAGTCTTTACTTCCTGGGAGAATATTATAAAGATGGTAAGTAAGATAAATTTCTGTATCTGTTTATGGACTTCTAGTAGTTCTTTTGGGTGCCTAATTTGCATTCTTTATCTTTTAATAAGCTCTTGTGAACAATTTGTGATAGGTTACTGATTCAAATTATAAATATTTGTTAAAGCACACTTGAGTCTCTTGTATTTAAAGCTTTTCTTTGATGCTGGAGGAAATAAATAGCTGTCTTTCATCTGACATCTACTATTTTATACATTGAGTAGCTTTTCTAGAAGGGACATCTGTCAATTCCTTTCAAAAAAGACCACCCCCCCCCCAATGAACTCTTGATCCATTCTCTCTCATCACCTGAAAGAAAAGCCTTTATCTAGACTATTTGATTATCCATACTTCTCTCATAGAATATATACATGCATAGAGAACTCCTGTTCTTTATCTTTAAAACTATTCTTCATGGAAAGGTATGAAAAAAATCAAAGATTTTGAACAAAGGTGTAAGCTTATCAAATGATCTAAGAATTCCACTGATATACTACCTTTGTACTTAAAAACTAGAAAACCCCAAACCTCAATCTTATAACTACACAAACAGAAAAGGTTGAGAGGAGCACATACAAATAAAATATTTTGCTAAGATATATATGTATTTTTTATCCTATATTAAGTATTTGAGATTAACCAGTTTTCTTTTTTATCAAACAAGATTCTGTTTTGGTGTTTGATGAAAAAAGGGATGAAAATAGAGTATTTCCAGAAGTGATTGTGATGTAGAAACAAAAGCCATCAATAAAATATTTTTAATAACAATGGCAAACATCATAACGTTTCTACTCAGTTGAACATTAAATTTCAATATATTTCTATGTTTTTTAATTAAAGGATGCATATATGTATGTATATACATATACATTCTTTTAAAAGCAAACTATAAACAGTTTGTATTTTATGATTTTGAATATGTTTTTATTTTTGTTGCTGTTTATTAGGTTTTTAGTTAAATTATTTTTTCAAAGTGAAGTTATGACAAATTCAGATACCCATAGCTCATTTCTTTATGTTGATTTATATAAAATTTTTACAAGTCTATAGGTCTATACAGCTTTTTATACACATTTCTGTCCTCAAATTATCCATACCACTGATATGCCAACAATGGGGAAAATAATAAGAAATGACTACATGGGAATCCATTTTCAACCTCATACCTCTAATTCTTTCATTATTGTGGGATTTCTATAGTTGAGCAGTAATAAGAATATTCCAGTTAGACTAGTCATCAAATCTCAGCCTCTAGTATCACTAATCCAATCCTTTCACTTAACAGATGAAGTAAACAACATACAAAATGGGGAAGTGATTTGTTCAAGGTCATAAAAGTCAGTAAGAAGTAGAGGGTTGCAGTAGATTATAGTAAGATTATAGAATATGTGGAGAAGAATAAAATATAAGATTAGAAAAGTAGGAAAGGCAAAGATTATGAAGGGTTTTAAATGTCCAACACAGGACTTCATATTTGATTCTAGAGGTAACAATGAGTCATTAGAGCTATCTCCATGCCAAGATAAAGAACTTAGTTGAATATCAAACATTATAAATCTTCAATAATAATAAAATTATAATTCTGAAATTATTGAAATTTATTATAGACTAAAGATAGCTATTATGTTGTTTTAAAAATGTTTAACAAATCCTTTCAAATAGTGAAAATTCAACTGCACCAGAACTAAGTGCTAGAACATAATGTATATTCAAATTCTATGATGATATAAATTCTGAATAAAGTAAAATTTTCCTTAACCATTTAGATAATTGTACTTCCTATTTTCCCTATAGGGAGCTGGTCTATTAGAAACACTCTCTATAACAAATTATTTTGAATGTTGTTTTTTTCTTTACTGTGAAATTTTTAAATCTCATTTTTAGGTCTAGATAAAAAGCGTGGGCCATTTAAAAAATATTTTAGTATTTTATGCATAGTCTAAAACTTGCTTCTGAGGAATCTTTGGCAATACTGAAAACAGTTTGTCTGGTATATCATTTTCAGCCTCATCAGTAATGCTACTACAGAGGATTTTCTGACCATATTGTGTTTATGCCAGAAAATAACACTTTTTCTTTTTCTCTAGAGAATACCTAAATAATACTTTACAATGAACTGACAGAGGGCATATGAGCACAGGATTGGCTACATTGAACCCATAGAGTGAAGCAACATAATGTCACTATAACAACTGGAAAACACCTGCAGCTGTTGAAATGACTGGTGGTATGCAATTAGAAACTGATTGGCACAGCCATAGCAAAAGTCACATGCTGTATCATGCATGAAACAGAATCAAAACAGGTGCACAGACTTCAAAAACTGAAAAAAATGATAATAATGTCAGGTTTGTCTTTGTGTGGATACTAAATAGAAGCTAAAGATCACAGATAATTTCATTTATTTGTATGACACAAGCTCTACGTGGAAACTGCATCTTTGTGAAGAGTTTCATTGTTAATAGCGGAAAGAATTCTGTACTTGGAATCAAGCATCTGTACTTGGATTATAGTTCTGATTCTTTCTGTCAGCATGACCTTGGTCACGTTATTTTACGTCTTTGGGTCACTGCTTCCTCACCTATTAAATGAAGGAATCATTTCTAAGCTCTCTTCTAAATCTAAGATTCTTCAATTCAGTGAAGGCCAATATTGTCCAAACCCAAGGAAAAGAAGAATAAGGTTGAAGAACAAGGGAATATGAAAAATTAAGAGGAGGTGAAGAGAAATGCATGCCAGGCACAAAGAAAGATGTTATATCTCTGTGGACTTTGTAATGGAGATTGCTGAATAAAGTCATGAGGACAGTAGAAAGTGCACAGCTATTTAGATGGGGGTGGAAAGAGAGAGAAATACTGATCTATTCAGATTTACCCCAGGCATTGATTTTTCCTCATGTCCACCAGTGGCTGTAAGATGAAATAAGGTAATTTGAAAAGTTGGTGAGATTTAAATTTTCAGCTTTATGTGCAAAGCTGTGGAGATGGGAGATGGTATGTTATATACTTGGGACAGCAGTAGTGTCAAATTCATAAAAATGAAAAGAAGGGAAGTATTGTTGGCTGGATATTAACTTAGGAAGCCATATATTAACATTATGTATGTTCTATTGTATTTTTATTTATTTTGTTAAATATTTCTCAATTACGTTTTAATCTGGTTCTGACTACATGTTTGGTACTTCTGGGGCACAATAGCAAGCTGGCAGATTTGGCTCAAACTTCAGAGTAGGAAAGCAATATGCAATAAAGCTGGCAAGCTTGACTGGAATCTTGTTTTGAAGGTCCTTAAATATCAAATAGAAGAGTTTGTTATCCTAAAGATAAGAGGGAACTTATTAAGCATGGGAATGATGAAAAGGAAGACAACATTGTTGATAATGATGATGGTACTAGTTAACATTTTTATAGCGCCATGTGCCCAGCACTATACTAAGGATTTGGCAGTCATTATCTCATGATTAATTTGGCAGCTATGTGAAAGATGGATTGGAAATGAGAAATTGGAGTTGGATCAAGTAAAAGGGTATTGTAATCATCCAGATCAGAGCTAATAAAAGGTTAGGAGGTGAAGAGAAAGTGACCACTAGCAACAGATAAGAAGGATGTTCTGGAGGTAGAATGAACAAGACTTGACAGATCATTAGTTGTGAAGGTTAGGGAAAGGGAAAAAGTATCAGTTGTTTTAAATTTAGGTGACTAGAAGGATGGTAGTTCCAATTTTCATATAATTTTTCCTTCAGGTCCGAGAAATTCAGCTTCAGATATTAACTAGTTATAGACCTTTGCAAAGTCAATTAATCTTTCAACCTCATTTTATTCATCTGTAAAAACAACAACAAAAAACCAAACAAATCTTACAGTGTTTCTGTGAGGATAAATTGAGATAACATGTAAAGCACTTTGTAAACCTTAAGACACAACGAGAATGCTAGCTAATGGCATATAATATAATATAATAATATATTTCTAGGCACAAAAGCCTTTTGGATATTTAAAAAATATTCTCTAAGATGTTATGAATATAATCAACCAAGTTATTCTTTCAAGGAAGAAGTAGTATTATCACATTTTATTTTGTTCATTTAAGCAGTTTTATATGTTTAATAATCACTATGCAGGTATGAAATCACAAAAGTGTTTTTGAAGACAGTCCAGGCTCAGATCTCATTAACTTGAGAGAAAAATTTAACAAATAAGTCCAATTTATTTTTAAAATTCACTGATGTTATATCACAACAATTTTTATATAGCCCTTTTTAATCCTTTATTTGTAAAAAAGAAAACAGTTAATCAAAACTAATTGGCATAGCCACCATGTTTAACAGTATCTACAACTTGTAGTTTCTAACTATCTATAGAGAAAATAGTGTTTCATCATCAGTACTCTTGGACCAAAACTATCCAATACAGTTAATTGGTTACCTTTCAATGTGATTTTTTTGTTATATATATATATATAGTTCACTTAGTTCTAGATATTTCACTTCCCAACAATTCATAGAAATCTTTCCAAATTTTTCTGAACTACTTATATTTAAAATTTGTCATAGCACAAATAAAATTTCTTATATATAACATTACATTCGTTTGTACACCACATTATATTTATCTATTCCTCTAAAAAATGGGTATAAGCTTTGTTTCCAGGTTTTTGCTACAAAAGAAACTGCTGCTTTTAATATTTTGGCTTACATGAAATTTTTCTGTTTTTGATCTCTGTGGGCTCTATACCTAAGAGTAGAATCACTGGACCAAAAAACATGAACAGCTGAGTGATTTTTCTTTCATAAAATGCCCAGTTTGTAAATATCTAGCATACCCTTTAATTATTTCCACTTTGATTAAAGGTCTTAAAACTTTTAGGTAATTTCCTTTTATTTTTCAATTTTTCTAGATAATTTGTCACCAGTGATAGATGCCATTTCTTCTAAATATTCTGAAATTTTGAAGGACTAATGATTTCATAAATGTGGGTACTGCTGATAGTAATTCGTCCATGACTTCTCATAATTTATGATTATTGCCCAAGTCTTCCTATAAACCTAGGACAATGACTTTACCCAAAATTCAGGGGAAGTTCTTTTAGTTTAGGATACTTATAGAGATACTAATGGAGAAAATGGGCACTCCATTAACTATTACTCTTGCCACATGACCACCTTATCTTTTTCATGTTATGAATAATTTTGATTCTTTATGTTATTTTGGGGGCATAATTCTTGGTTGATAATATGTTGGGGATTTTGCCCATGGTGCTCTCCTCCTTGCCTTTTGGGTATCCCTCAGCTTTAATTCTCCAAAGACTATAGTATTTTATGATAGATATACAATAGCATAAAAAAGTAATTAAAACTACGGAATTTTGTTTCAGGGAGTAGTTTGGAGTTTTAAAAAATTACAAAATGTAATTCTGCCTGTCCTTCACTGCCTATTAAATTTTGCACCTAGCTCATTATTCATACAAAGTGTCTGTCTTTGTCCTTGTATATATGTTCGGATAGACCAATGTTATGTTTTGTCCCTTCAACTGCACATCATAATCTAAACAAGGCTTTTTTCTCCTTATCCACTAGGGTTTTCTACTATGGATAGTTAAGTCAAACTCTTTTGAATCATTATTGATCTCACTTAAAAGATTCTATAATGGTTTCAAATCTTGATACAATGCCATCTATAAATAGGATTACCTACAGAATTATACATCTATAAGCAATCCCTCTTCCACTTGGATTTTGTACAGTACATCATGTAGCAAACAATTTTGATAAGTATATATCTCCATTTTCTGCCTTACTTGATATTAATAATAAGATTGTCAAGAAAAGTGACCTTTATTGTTACAACTTATAAGGAATATTAAGAACTTGATTTTTGAATGGGAGTCATCTTGTTGGAAGAGAACCTTTAAGACTCTTTCAAATCAAATGCATTTTAGGAGTAAAACCACTACCACAACAAGAATAACAGGATTCTTCTGCTGGAAGAATTCTGTAAATCTTCCATTCAGTTGTATAACTATAAAGATGTCTATTGTTGAAAATTACTATAGCTCAGATAGGACTCCTCATGGTCCTGTGGTTCAAGATCAGAATAAACTTGTAGAACATCTGGAAGTTAATAAGAGGAAGTTTCCTTTACCATACTATGGAAAGAATATTTAAGGATTCAATATTGATTCAATGGGGAACATGCTATATAGAATCCTGGCTAATTAGAATAAAGTATCGATACTGAGTGAGGAACTCCTAAGTCCTCATAGGGTGTTTTTTGTGATTATTCTACCTGCAAGCTACATCAATTATATGAGCCATTGCTCCCTAGATCAATTGAGTCATCAAGACAGTTTCAATACCTATTAAGGAAAAATTAATCTAGACTGAATGGATGTAAATACTGTTGCTCGGTATGACAAATGTCATTTATGAAAGCTTACCCTTTCTCATAACTTCATCCAAAATGCTCTTGATACATGGGGTTGATCATTCTATTTCAAATTAATTGAGGGTATAGTAAACATATGGACATCAGTATTCTCTGATTCACCTTATTAGTAAACATAAGAATTGAGATTTTTTTCAAAGCATTTGATACTTTTCAGATACCTTGAAAATTTCTCTCAACATCCTCAAAATACAGAGAGGCATGGAGAGACTTACAGGAACTGATGATAAGTGAAATGAGCAGGAGAACATTACAAACAAGATTATATGATGATCAATTCAAATGAACATGGCTCTTATCCCCAATTAGATGATTCAGGCCAGTTCCAATGGTTTTGTGTTGAAGAAAGCCATCTGAACCCTGAGAGAGGACAGTGGGAACTGAACGTGGACCACAACATAGGATTTTCATTCTTTCTATTGTTTGCTTGCATTTTGTTTTTTTGTTTTTCTCATTTTTCTTTCCTTTTTGATCTGATTTTTCTTGTGTAGCATATTTGTAGAACTATATATAGAAGAATTGCATGTTTAACATATATTGGATCACTTGCTGTCAGGGGGGAGTGGGGGTAAGAGAAGGAAAAATTATAACACAAGGTTTTGTAAGGGTGAATGTTGAAAATTATGCATGTATATATTTTGAAAATAAAAAGCTTTATTGAAAAATTCTCAAAATAGTGTTGTCTGTAACAATGATTGTCCTCTGAGTTTATTTATTTGATCTAGTATAGCTACTCCTTCTCACCTTTAATTACTTTAGGGTCATTTTTACTTCATTTTGTGTCATGAATCAGAGACTGAGACATTAGAGCACAAATAACTGTAGTGGCTCTACTGTCACTAATAGACAAAAGTTTGTTATAAAAAACCTATATAGAACTTATCCATTTATAATTTAGTTATTCTCCTTCAGGTTTTATTCACCCTTCAATACATTTGGCATGATTTAAATAGAGATATCAAACAATGCAGCTGACAACCCTCCTGAGGAAGCAGGTTAAAATATAATTGGGAAATATTTAACAAAATAAATAAAAAATATACTAGAACATAGATAATGTTAGGTTTTCTGATTCTGTAGGTAGCCAGCAGGAATCATTACCTGTTATTTAGTGGCCTCCTTTCTATTTGAGTGTGATAACACTGATTTAGATCATCTGATTCTATTGTCGATTTTTCTTTAAAGTTTTGTGTTTATTTTTTTTAAATCAGTGTATCTTACTATTTACTATTTTATTTGCTTATCATTTCCCGCACTACTCCTCTATAAAATTTTCTTTTTTAAGACTGAATATTCCTGTATCATATAGCATGGAAGCACAAGCCCTATCCTGGTACTGATGAGCACAGGAATTTTGACCTGCTCTGGTTTTGAACTGAGTCTATTTGTAAGTATCCTTGGTGCTCCCCTCCGTCTCAGGGCTTAACATATTGACACTATATTTAATGCATGCATCTGATCAACTTATTCCTCTGTAGCCCTGAACTACTGAATTCAAGAGATCTGTCAACTGTAGTTTCTTCAGTAGCAGGGCTTGCAAGTACACTCTAACCATAAGAATTTTAAAATGAATTTATGCTCAATCTGATGTTGCCTTTACATTTCTCTCCTCTTAGGAATCAAGAATTTGCTGGTTGAGATTGTTTCAAGGCTCTTCTGATCTCTTTGTTATAGTGACTGATATATATCACTTAAGATTTTGTAGAGTATGATAACAGTTTTTGTGGAAGTCTTTTAAAAAAATCTATTTCCCATTTTTCACCATCAATAAATAGGTTGAAGTTGTTTCAATAGTGTACATATACTTTTTTCTTCTTATTTTATACTTATTTTAAACATTATATTTTAATTTTTGCTTTAAAAAGTTGGTGATATAACTCTATATAGAAAACTAAATTGGAAATTATTTCCACACTAGTAATCAGTCATTTCCTGTTTGTAAAAAAAATAGAACAAAATTCATTAATTTTGATGTTATTTAGTACTAAACATGTCATTAGGATGCTTCCTGATTTTCTTCTCAAAGAAAGTTTTCATAATATATGTACTTGTGAACCTTATGTATCATTATGTATCATCATGTAATTCTAGTATATATACATGTATACAAATATATGTAATAAAGGTCTGACTATACATAGTCTGCAAAGATTTATATTCAAATATGTTTGTTAACATGTTTGAAAAGAAAGTCTTTTCTTTCTCTTGATTCTTAAAAGGAACTATCATAAAACTTTCATATTTTCATCTGAATTTATCTATGTGAAAACTTGAAAAAGTAATTCTATCAGGGATGTTTTCATTCATTCAATAAATTAATTTACATGGACACAATAAGGTAGAGGGGAAAATCAGTTGAGTCAAAAATCAGAATACCTGAGTTCAAATCCTGGCTCTGCTATTATTAGATATATGATCTAAATCAGGCTTTTTTTTGTCTTTTAGAGCCTTTTTCCCTAATTTGTAAAATGGGGGGTAGAGAGACAGGAATAATCCTTCCACTCTTTACCTTACAAGATTGTTGTCAGAAAATGCTTTCTGAAGTATAAAATGATATATCTGAGTTGTTATTATTCATTCATTCCACAAATATCTATTGTGCTTTTACTATATGCTATGTTTTCAAAATTGCATTCAAAATTAGAAATTAAAGACACTGATAGAGACAAAAAAAGAACATAAAAAGCCTTAGCAAAATACACAGAATAAAACCAAAAAAAATTTCCAAAGGGAGCACAAATAGGATAGTTTTGTTATACTTTATTCATTGAATATACTCTTAAAAAAACAAACTATGAAGCAGAGTTCATAGTCTCATGAAAGCCTTTTTTTTTTTTCCTCATATATTGGCATCTTTATGTTGTTATATTCTTTGTTAAGTTAATAACAAGAAAGAAAATTTAAAGTAATTTTCACCATCAGATTATCTTAGCCTTCTGCATTTTTAAATTATAATTTTTAAATTTAAAATGTTATTAAGCACTTCCACCTAAGAAATCACAAAATACATATATAAATCCTATAGAAATTTAAGTCATTATGCACATTTTTAGGTTGTCTATCCTATATAATTAGAGAAATGCCTATCATGGAATGCTTATCATTACTTAAAGTTAGTTCTAAAAAAATTATCATCTGAAATTATAAGATTCTTAAGGGGGCATTATTCTCAAGTTTGTATTTAATAATCTAAACACCTGGGGGAGCTCCTGAATGGGATTAGTTCTGGTACTATTGCTGGGTTGATTAGGTATTTCTTTTTGCCCATCACTTATCTCATTAGGAGTCCTCTCTGCTAGGCTCCAATGTACACGTGGAGTTCTCATATATACCTTTTCCTCACAAATGTTCATCCCTTTTAAAGTGTCAAGAGAAGTTTTCACAAAATTACAAACTGCCTAAACCTATCAAACTGAAAGCAACTGTTTACTCTTACTCTGAAAACTTTTTGAGTTTGTGATTCCTTTTCCAGAAGACAGAAAAGTCAGGTCTAGTGATATATACCCATATTTGTTCCTGGTTATTTCTATGATACTTATGAAAGCTTAATACCAGTCCTTCTATTTTACTTCTCTTGGTTCAAGCCCTCAATCCATCTCCAGATGAACAAAAGCAATCTTAGTTCAAGCCCTCAATCCATCCCCAGATGAACAAAAACAATCTTTCCTGTCCAAAAGACAAACTTACCTTTTCTCTCTCATTTTAACTCTACATCAGCACAACAAGTAAAATACATCAAACAGCTCATAGTTTTGTTGGCCAATAGGTTTTTAAAATTTTTTATTTTAAATGCTCAATAATATGAAGGTCAACATTCAGAAAAGAATAGTATTCTTTTTTTTTTTTTTTAATAGTTTTTATTTACCAGATATATGCATGGGTAATTTTGCAACATTGACAATTGCCAAACCTTTTGTTCTAATTTCCCCCCTCTTCTCCCCTCCCCCCATGGCAGGTTGACCAATACATGTTCAATATGTTGAAGTATAAATTAAATACAATATATACATGTCCAAACAGTTGTTTTGCTACACAAAAAGAATCGGACTTTGAAATAGTGTACAATTAGCCTGTGAAGGAAATCCAAAATGCAGGTGGACAAAATTAGAGGGATTGAGGATTCTATGTAGTGGTTCATACTCATTTCCCAGAGTTCTTTTGCTGGGTGTAGCTGGTTCAGTTCATTACTGCTCTATTGGAACTGATTTGGTTCATCTCATTGTTGAAAATGGCCACATCCATCAGAATTGATCCTCATATAGTATTGTTGAAGTATACAACAATCTCCTGGTCCTACTCATTTCACTCAGCATCAGTTCATGTAAATCTCTCCAGGCCTTTCTGAAAGCATCCTGTTGGTCATTTCTTACAGAACAATAATATTCCATAATAAAGAATAGCATTCTTAAATCCCAGATTTTCCTTTTTAAACAAACAGCCAAATTGGATAATAAGGAACAGAAAGTAGAGGGATTAGTTAGCACCAAAAAAATTTGGTTTTCCTTGGTATGGAGATGGAAGGAATAGAAGTAAGATAATAAGGTGTCATTTGTCTCTTCTCTTGGTTCATATTTAATTAGCAATGCAAAATTCATCCAGCTCTTATTGTCCTAGTCATCTGGATCTGATCACACTGGCTCCTCTTAGCTGTCACCAGTTATGACTTTTAGTATCTTCCTCCTTTTTGTGGCTTTTCCTTTTTCTTCTCACAGGTTCCTTCAGATCCAAAATCTAGGGCATTCTGAGTAATCTGTCCCAGGTAAAGTCCAAGACCACTGGAGCTTGGGAGGAATGGTGGGAAAAACCTGGTCTCCAGGCTTTCAGGAAGCACCTTTGATCCTCCCTGCTTCCACAGCCATGTCTTTGTGGTTAAGACCTAAAAGTCAGGCTATACTAAGTATTATCCTAAGGACAAAGACAGAATATTCAAGCTTTTCATTATGCCCTCCTCACTAGAATGTTCAACAAGAACAGGGAAATATATGGATGGGAAGCAGACATTATTCTCTTAATGTGGCTGTGATATCAGGAGAAAAATAAATATAAGTTTTCCTCTCTTCAGGAACACAAAACAAGGATTCTGCCTAGTAATACAAATGATTGAAATTCTGAACTTCATATCACTTAGCATTTACACCACTCACATGGAATTTGTCATATGCTGACCTTGTATTTTGTTTTCCCAATTTTAGAATAAAAACTGCTAAAAGACATGAAGCATAGCCCATATGGTGGAGCCTTTATTCTTTCTCCCTACATCCTGAACTTCTGGTTCACTAACAACACTAGTCTAGAGGAATGACAGCTTCAGGTTATATATCCCTTTCTGGTTTTGTCTCTCTGTCAGTTTCCGAGTTTTTCTTTATATTTGTCTGGCTGGCTCCTTTTGTTTCTCCAAATTATCACCTTGGGCTAGCTTAGAAATATGTTGTAGCACTAGCTAGTTATTGTCCTCCATGTTTGAAGAGGACCAAAAAGACAACACTAAGAGGAGGTCAGGGCACAGTGTGTCCAACTGGAGCTGATCAGACCAATCAGAGCTCAGGTTCTACCACAGGTTGGCACAAATGGTCCATATGAATATTTGGAGCAGAGATGTTTCTAAATTTGCACAACTCACATTTCTTTTGAGCTAGTACAATTTTGTTTTGCTCATAGAGCACAGGGCCTTCTTTGATGCAGGAACACCATGTTGGGCAGTATTGTACCAGTGTTTCCCATGACTCACAATTGAATCCAAAGTTCTTCAGAGAGACCTTGAAAGTATCTTTTCGTCACTTCTGCCCTCTACTCCAGCACTTGCCTAGTGTGAGTTCTCCATAAAATAGTCTTTTAGGCAAATATACATCTGGCATTTGAACAATATGGCCAACCTTCAGAGCTGCATTTTCTGCAGTAGAATTTAAATGCTTAGCAGTTCAGCTTGAGAAAGGAAGTTACCAGGTGATCTTCAGAATCTTAAGACAATTCACATGGAAGCAATTCAGTTTCCTGGCATGGTGCTATTATACTGTCCAGACTTCATAGGCAAAAAACAATGAAGTTAGCATAATGGCTCTAACCACTTTTCTCTCACAGTTTTCTTTAGAGCTTTCCAAAATACTGAACTAGCTCTGACAATGCATGTGCCAACCTCATCATCTTTGTGGATATATTCCTGAAAAGTATGCTGCTAAGTGAACTTATCCACAGCATTAAAAATCACTAATGGAGAACAAAAATTTCTCCATTTGCTGTGACCAATGGTTCCATATATGGATGGCATGGTGCTGGCTGGTGGAGAACCTCTGTCTTCTAGGTGTTAGTTGTTATGATAAAATTAATAAAAGCTTCAGAGAATCAGTCCACACTCTGTTACATCTCAGCCTCAGAGGCTGCATTGAGTGAACAATCATTTGTGAACAAAAAAATCATGAACCAACTCTTCCTCCACTTTGTATTATAATACTATTAGGTTTGTAAATTCCCAGGAACAGTCCAAGATTCAGATACTTCTCATCCCAAAGCTTGCATCCTTAGTAGGCCTTAGATGATCCTATCTCATTATCCAGACTTGCTTTTTTATTGACCTACCCATGTAGCACAAAGATTAATGTGATAATTTTTTAAATCTAAAAATGTCGTATTCAGTGGTTAAAAAAAAAAAAGATATGGAGAGAACGTGCAAGGAATGAAGGGAAAGCAGCTAGCACAATTTAATGGAAATATAGTAGCTATGGCTAAATACCTCTGACTGCAAGAGCAGGAAATGGCTTTTTTCCTGCTCAGACACCAGAGAGGGTGCAGTTAATACAGAGACTTCCTTCATGGTTCATAGGGGAGGGAGAATGTCTCTGAATGGTAGTCTCACTGAATCAGTTCTTTTCAGTACTACAGCACCTCATCATTCTCAAACACTGTATCAGCCACACTACCAGCTATTTGTTTTAGTCTTTCTAAATGAAGAGTATGTATTTGCCAGTCATATATGTACGTGTTCCTAAAATGGAGGATGTATGTGCATACCAGACTCTGTCTTTTCCTCTTCTTTCTAGTGTTTTGCTTCTTAAACTGTCTTTGAATAATCCCAGAGAGCTTCACCTAGTTCATGATCTCAGTTGCCTGTAAAATTCTGGGAAGGTGTTTGTATTCAATGGTTATCCTTAAGAAGAGCCAGATCCTGACCCAGGATCATATATGTTATGTATTTTTATGTCTTATATCAAAGAAGTGATAAATATGTGTTGAATAAATCAGAAGTCTATAGTTATATTTACTCAAGATCTTTATTTTAATGACATCCTGTCCATAATAGGTTCTCTTTTCAGAAAAAAAAATCAGCTCAGGCTCAACAAATTAACAAAGATGACAAAACAAATGGAAATAAACTTTGGAGGTCCTATGAAAACATATTAGTGATAATATACTGTTGATGGAGTTGTGAATTGATATAACCATTCTGGAAATGTATAATTTGAAATAAAGTTTAAAATGATATATTCTGACTCAAAAATCCTTCTGCTAGGAATGTACCCAAGGAAGTCAAAGACAGAAAGAAAGGTCTCATCTATGCCAAAATATTCATAGCAATATTTTTTGTGGTAGCAAAGAATTGGAAACAAAGTAGGTATCCATTGAGTGGAGAAGAGCTAAATAAGTTGTGGTACATAAATGTAAAGGAATATTACTATGCCATTAGAAATGAAGAATTAAGAAAAATGCAGGATGACTTATGTGAACTGATACAGACTGACATAGCAAAAATAGGGAAAGGAGATACATAATGACTACAATAATGTAAATAGAAATAACAATAAAATGAAACTGAACACATCAATCATATTGATTCAGTTTGGTCTCAATGAAGACCTAATAAAATGATTGTCAAAAATAATGTATTGGTTGGTTCTTTTAAAATCTTTGTTATAAAGAGTGGTTTCTCAGAAGAGGAAAGGAGGCAGCTTATTCAGAAATTAATGTGATATAAAAACAAAAGTCATCAAAAAGAAAATGCAATTTGGATTTGCATGAAACATGATACAGATTATCTTGTTCACAGTATGAGTGGGTAGTATAAGATGTTGTTATTTGTCTTTTATTCTCAAAGAGGATCATGACAACAGAGAAGTTATGCTATGACATGCAAGTGAATTTGATTTAAGTGAGGGTTGTGCAAAGTCACCTGCCTCACTTTCCCCTCCAGAGCTGTCTGTATGCAGTGGCAAGATATAGATCAGGATGACTGGACATGGCTCTGATACAGTGGAAGACCTTGGTCTTTTTAAGGTAAGGTCTTTCTCAGGACTCAATTTGACTGAGGCAATGCCCATTCAGGAATTAAGGCTAGATAAGAAATGAGGCAGAATGTTTTACCTAGACAAAAAAAATCAATCTGGGAGAGAAGGACCCTCATGGTTTCTGGTCAAAACAGAAACAATTGCTATTTACATTCCCTCTGAGCCAATTAAGACTCAAACAATCATCAAGTTGGGCTTGACCTGACATTGTTGGCCAATCAATGAGAGAGAGAGAAAGAAAAGAAAAAGAAAAGAAGGAAGGGAGGGAGGAAAGAATGAAGGAAAAGGAAGAAAGAGAGAAAGGAAAAAGAAAGGAAAGAAAAGAGAAAGAAAGAATAAATTGTGTTTCTCAATAGACTAATTCCAGTTGGGTCTAGTTGGATCAACTCCTGTTATTACTCACAAAGGTTAGAAGGGAAAAAAAAAAAAAGAAAGGAAAGGAAGAAAAAGAAAAAGGAAGGAGGGAAGAAAAGAAGAAGCTGTTTGATTATGTTAGGACATGCAAGTGAATTGTATTTAAGTAAGAGAGAGCTATGCAAAGTCATCAGTCTTACTCTCTCTTCCAAAGCCATCTAGGTCCAGTGGGAAGACATAGGTCAGGATTATTGAAGATGCCTCCCTTCTCCCAATACAGGATAAATAGGAGATAATTCAAAAAGGGAAAGTGTTAAGTTCAAACTAGCTCCCTGGAGGTCTCAGGATCAGCCAGAATCAGGATAAGTAAAAGTCCTTGGTCTTTAGGGGGAGAAGTGAAGGAGACAGACAAACTGTCAGCAGTTTTGCCAAGGATCTCTCTCAATCCTAGAGGCCAGAATCTCCACCTTTCTCTTCCTTAGTCATTGAATCATTGAAGAGCTCTGGAATCTTGCCACTGAACCCAGATGGATAATAAAAAAAAATCAAGTCAGTAAAATAATAAAATATTGTTTTCTATACTTTAATATTAAGTATTGGAAAGAAGAGATTAATTTTAAATTAAATGCCTCTTAGGATATTATTTCTCATTTTTGGGGTGAAAGGGAAAATGTGTAGAATTCAGGTCACTTTCTAACTCAAAGCTAACAGTAAATACAGAAGTCGTGGTCAATGTTATCAAAGTATTGTACAAGCTACTTCTGCTTTGGGAAAGCTTGTTATTTAGACATAAATGTTAAAAACAAGATTTTGAGTTTTCCACACAGAAGAACTTAGGGCTTTACAATGTGCCAGTTTTCCCCCTTTGAAAATCTCTCTTTAGTTGATGAAATAGTGAAATCTTAATTCTAGAAATACAGGGCAAACTAACCAACAGAACATCATAACATTTATGGTAGGTAAGATCATCACAACTAACTAAAAAGTCATTAGTAGGAGGCAGTAATCATCTTTGCATGTAGTAAATTATTTAATTCATTCTTCAACTTTCACTTGAAAAAATACCAAAGAAATAATAACAAAATGTTAGATTTCAGTGACTTTTATATTTCAGTATCTTATAAAAATATATCTTCAGACAGGGTGATAGCTAATCATAGTAACATTATTTTTGGTAATGTCTTAGAAATTAACCTCTTTTGAATACACAAAAGAATGGAAAGATCTATATTAACTGAGGCAGAGTCAAGTAATCAGAGCCAAGAAAATGATATACACAGTAACTACAACAATGAAAATGGAAAGTGACAAAAAATAAAAAGCAAATATGACAAAATTATAAATTTCCATTTATAAATAAAATTATAAATCAACTAGGATTCAAATGAAAACGTATGAGAAGATACCCCACAATCTACCCCTTTGTGGAAGTACAGAGTGTAAAAGTGTTACATGTTTCATGTGGTTTTGGACTTTTATTCATTATATTATAGACTTTTTTTCCTCTCAAAAATACTCTCAAAAATAGTTTGTCATATGGGATGGCTCTCTGGGAGGAAGAAGAGGAAGAATAGATGAGATATGGTGATATAAGAAACAAAATATCAAAAAAAATTATTTAAAAAACCCCACTATGTTTGACCCTGGGCAAATCACTTAATCCCAGCCTCAGGAAAAAAAAAAAAAAAAAAAAAAAAAAGGAAAAAAAAACAACAAAAAACCCCAAAAAACCAAAAAAAACAAAACCCACTACTGTCAGTGTTTTTATATTGCCTACCAAATCAAAGTCAAATTCCTTAGCTTGGTTTAAGCTCACTAGTTAGTTAATAAATATTTGTTAAGCACCTACTAAGTGCCAGACTTTTCCAAGTGCTGAAGAAAGACAGGCAAATGATAGTACCTATTTCCACTCTCCCCTCTTACTTCTATTCCTCCCACTGAGAAAGCAAATGATATATCAATTGTATATGTGAAAACATGAAAAACATATTTCTATGCTTGTCAAATTTTTTAAGTCAAGAAAAATTAAGAAAGTGAGAAAATTATACTTTAATGTGAACTTAGAGTTCATCAGTTCATCATCATGAGTCCTTTGGAATTGTCTTGGATCATTGAATTGATCAGAATAGTTGTCTTCCCTCCCTCCCTCCTTCCCTCCCTCCCTCCCTTCCCTTCCTTCCTCCCTTCCCTTCCTTCCTTCCTTCCTTCCTTCCTTCCTTCCTTCCTTCCTTCCTTCCTTCCTTCCTTCCTTCCTTCCTTCCTTCCTTCCTTCCTTCCTTCCTTCCTTCCTTCCTTCCTTCCTTCCTTCCTTCCTTCCTTCCTTCCTTCCTCCTTTTCTCCCTTCCTTCCTTCCCTCCCTCCCTTTCTTCCTTCATTTTGATTTAAAGTTTTGAGTTCTAAATTCTATCCCTTTCTCTCTTCCCTCTCTCCTTCCTGAGATGATAAGCAATCAGATATAGCTTACATATGTATAATCATGTAAAACATTTCCATATTAATCATTTTATAGAAAAAAGACTCAAAAGGAAAAAAGAAAGAGTGAAAAATAGCATGCTTCAATCTGTATTCAAACAATATCAGTTCTTTCTCTGGAAGTGAGAAGTATGCTTCATCATTAATCTTTTAGTATTGTCTTGGATCATTGTATTTCTGAGAATAGCTAAATCATTTACAATTCTTCATTGAAAAATATAGGTGTTAATGTGTATACTCTTCTACCTCTGTTCATTTCACTGTATTTGTACATAATTTGCACTTAGAATTCATCAGATCTCTGATTCAACAGTTGAACAGTTGATCATCATTACAACTTTGCCATTCCTATGCAAAATGATCCCCTGGTTCTTTTTACTTCGCTTTGCATCAGTTCATATACATCTTACCATATTTTTCTGAAACCACTCCACATTATTTCTCACAATGCAATAGTACTTAGTCACAATCATATGCCACAACTTGTTCAGCCATTTTCCCACTGATCAGCATCCCTTGATACATTTCTTTGCCATTCACAAAAAAGAGCTGCCATAAATATTTTTGTAATAGTTTTTTCTTTTTCTTTTTCTTTTTTTGATCTCTTTGAAATATAGTCCTAGTAGTAGCATTGGCAGGTCAAAAAGTATGCACAATTTTATATATTTTTTGATTCTAGTTCCAAATTATTTTTGAGGATGTTTAGAGCAATTCACAAATCTACCATCAGCTCATTAGTATATCTATTTTCCCTCTTGTCATTTCTGATAGATGTGAGGGGGTAACTCAGAGTTGTTTTAATTTGCCTTTATCTAATGAATAGTGATTTAGAATGTTTTTTTTTTTTTCATATGGCTATACATAGCTTTGATTTCTTCATCTAAAACCTGCCTCTTCATATCCTTTGACTTTATTATTTGAGGGAAATGGCTATTATTTTTTATAAATGTGATTCAGTTCTATTTGAAAAATAAGTATATATTTGAGGAATGTAAGGTCTTTATCAGATAAATTTGCTGTAAATGTTTAAAATATTACTTCATTGGGTCTGTGGTACCTTTTTAGGAAAAAAATGTACTTTCTCCAGTTATCTCTTTTCATTGGGTCTATTTTTGCTTTTTCTTTATCTGAGATCATGATGATACCCCTGCCTTAAAAAAAATTTTTTTTTAGTTCAGCTGATCTGTTTTAAATGTGTATCTTTAAATAACATATTTTTGTTAGAAATAATTCAGAATTTTAGCAAAGTTGCAGGATACAAAATAAGTCCACATAAATTCTCAGCATTTTTATACATTACCAATACAATCCAACAGCAAGAGATACAAAGAGAAATTCCATTCAAAATAACGGTCGATAGTATAAAATATTTGGGAATATATCTACCAAAGGAGAGTCAGGAATTATATGAGAAAAATTACAAAACACTTGCCACAAAAATAAAGTCAGATTTAAATAATTGGAAAGACATTCAATGCTCTTGGATAGGCCGAGCGAATATAATTAAGATGACTATACTCCCTAAACTAATCTATTTATTTAGTGCTATACCAATCAGACTTCCAAGAAACTATTTTAATAACCTAGAAAAAATAACAACAGAATTCATATGGAACAACAAAAGGTTGAGAATTTCAAGGGAAGTAATGAAAAAAAAATTAAGTAAAGGTGGTCTAGCTGTACCTGATCTAGAACTGTATTATAAAGCAACAGTCACCAAAACCATTTGGTACTGGCTAAGAAATAGACTAGTTGATCAGTGGCATAGGTTAGGTTCACAGGGCAAGATAGTGAATAAAAATAGCAATCTAGTGTTTGACAAACCCAAAGATCCCAAATTTTGGGATAAGAATTCATTATTTGACAAAAACTGCTGGGAAAACTGGAAATTAGTATGGCAGAAACTAGGCATGGACCCACATTTAACACCACATACTAAGATTAGATCAAAATGAGTCCAAGATTTAGGCATAAAGAACGAAATCATAAATAAATTGGAGGAATATGGGATGGTTTACTTCTCAGACTTGTGGAGGAGGAAGGAGTTTGTGTCCAAGGGAGAACTAGAGACCATTATTGATCACAAAATAGAACATTTTGATTACACCAAATTAAAAAGTTTCTGCACAAACAAAACTAATGCAAACAAGATTAGAAGGGAAGTAACAAATTGGGAAAACATTTTTACAGTTAAAGGTTCTGATAAAGGCCTCATCTCCAAAATATACAGAGAATTGACTTTAATTTATAAGAAATCAAGCCATTCTCCAATTGATAAATGGTCAAAGGATATGAACAGACAATTTTCAGATGATGAAATTAAAACTATTTCCATTCATATGAAAGAGTGTTCCAAATCACTATTGATCAGAGAAATGCAAATTAAGACAACTCTGAGATATCATTACACACCTGTCAGATTGGCTAAGATGACAGGAACTAATAACGATGAATGTTGGAGGGGCTGTGGGAAAACTGGGACACTGATGCATTGTTGGTGGAGTTGTGAAAGAATCCAACCATTCTGGAGAGCAATCTGGAATTATGCCCAAAAAGTTATCAAAATGTGCATACCCTTTGACCCAGCCATACTACTACTGGGCTTATACCCCAAGGAATTACTAAAGAAGGGAAAGGGACCTGTATGTGCCAAAATGTTTGTGGCAGCCTTTTTCATAGTGGCTAGAAGCTGGAAGATGAATGGATGTCCATCAATTGGAGAATGGTTGGGTAAACTATGGTATATGAATGTTATGGAATATTATTGTTCTGTAAGAAATGACCAACAGGAGAAATACAGAGAGGCTTGGAGAGACTTACATCAACTGATGCTGAGTGAAACGAGCAAAACCAGAAGATCATTATACACTTCAACAATGATACTGTACAAGGATGTATGCTGATGGAAGTGGATTTCTTCAACATAGAGAAGAGCTAATCCAATTCCAATTGATCAATGATGGACAGAACCAGCTACATCCAGAAAAGGAACACTGGGAAATGAATATAAACTGTTATTTTTACCTTCTGAATCCAATTCTTCCTGTGCAACAAAAAATTCGGTTCTACACACATATATTGTATCTAGAATATACTGTAATATATTTAACATATATAAGACTGCTTGCCATCTGGGGGAGGGGGTTGGGGGAGGAAGGGAAAAAATCTGAATAGAAGTAAGTGCAAGGGATAATGTTGTAAAAAATTACCCATGCATATGTAATGTCAAAAAATGTTATAATTATAAAATAAAATAAAATAAAATAAAATAAAATAAAAAAAGAATCCAACCATTCTGGAGAGCAATCTGGAATTATGCCCAAAAAGTTATCAAAATGTGCATACCCTTTGACCCAGCCATACTACTACTGGGCTTATATCCCAAGGAAATACTAAAGAAGGGAAAGGGACCTGTATGTGCCAAAATGTTTGTGGCAGCCCTTTTCATAGTGGCTAGAAGCTGGAAGATGAATGGATGTCCATCAATTGGAGAATGGTTGCGTAAATTATGGTATATGAATGTTATGGAATATTATTGTTCTGTAAGAAATGACCAACAGGAGAAATACAGAGAGGCTTGGAGAGACTTACATCAACTGATGCTAAGTGAAACGAGCAGAACCAGAAGATCATTATACACTTCAACAATGATACTGTACGAGGATGTATGTTGATGGAAGTGGATATCTTCAATATTGATTAATGATGGACAGAATCAGCTACATCCAGAAAAGGAACAATGGGAAATGAGTGTAAACTGTTATTTTTACCTTCTGAATCCAATTCTTCCTGTGCAACAAGAAATTCGGTTCTACACACATATATTGTATCTGGAATATACTGTAATATATTTAACATGTATAAGACTGCCTGCCATCTGGGGGAGGGGGTTGAGGGAGGAAGGGAAAAAATCTGAATAGAAGTAAGTGCAAGGGATAATGTTGTAAAAAATTACCCATGCATATGTACTGTCAAAAAAAAAGTTATAATTATAAAATAAAATTTAAAATTTTTTTTAAAAAATAACATATTTTTGAATTCTGATTTCTTTTTTTTAATTTATTATTTCTTAAATTTTATAATTATAAAAATTTTTGACAGTATATATGCATGAGTAATTTTTTTAATAACATTATCCCTTGTATTCATTTTTCCAAATTTTCCCCTCCCTCCCTCTACTCCTTCCCCTAGATGACAGGCAATCCCATACATTTTACATATATATGTATAACCTAGATACAATATATGTGTGTAAATCCAATTTTCTTGTTGCACGTTAAGTATTAGATTCCGACGGTATAAGTAACCTGGGTAGATAGACAGTAGTGCTAACAATTTACATTCACTTCCCAGTGTTCCTTCTCTGGGTATAATTGTTTCTGACCATCATTGATCAACTGGAAGTGAGTTGTATCTTCTTTATGTTGAAGATATCCACTTCCATCAGAATACATCTTCATACAGCATTGTTGTTGAAGTGTACAGCGATCTTCTGGTTCTGTTCATTTCACTCAGCATCAGTTGATGTAAGTCTCTCCAAACCTCTCTGTATTCCTCCTGCTGGTCATTTCTTACAGAGCAATAATCCATAACATTCATATACCACAATTTACCCAACCATTCTCCAATTGATGGACTGGATTCTGATTTCTAACCTGTTCTGTTATCTGCTTCCTTTTTATGGGTGAACTCATTCCATTCACATTCATAGTTATGATTACTATGTATTTCTTCCCATCCCATTATCTTTATTTTTTTCTCTCTCTATTTTTAAAATTTCCTCTCCTCAAAAGTCTATTTTGCTTCTAATCACTGCCTCCCTTAATCTGTCCTCTTCTTTGTTATTTTCCACCCCACCTCCACCTTTTCTTTCTTTTCCTTTCCTGTTTCCTTATTAGGTAAGCTATTAAATACAACTGTGTGGATATATATTCTTCCTCCTTTGAACCAACTCTGATGAGACTGAGTTTCAAGCATTGCCTGTTACCCTTCTTTCCCATTTCCCCCTTCATTGTAAAAACCCTTCTTTGTGTTCCTCTTTTCCCATCCTACCTCTGCTTTTATCTTTTAATGTATTCTTCTTTCTTCCTTCTTCATTTTAAAATAAAGATTATTATAATATAATAAACTTACACACATGTTCTCTTTCTGTATTAACTCTTTTAAATGCCCTAATAATGATAAAGTTTTTAGGAATTATGTGTACTATTTTCCCACACAGTAATGAAAACACTAACTTTATTGAGTCCCTTATGATGCTCTTTCATATTTACTTTTTTATGCTTCTCTTGAATTCTCTTGCATTTGAATGTCAAATTTTCTATTCATCTCAGGTTTTTATCAGGAATGCTTAAAAGAACCCAATTTCATTAAATATCTATCCCTCCCATCCTTTCCCCCTCTATCCCCCTACCAAAGAATAGCATTTAATTTTGCTGGGTAGATGATTATTGGTTGTAATCCTATCTCTTTTTACCTCTGGAATATCATATTCCAGATCCTCCCTTTTAATGTGGAAACTGATAAATTTTGTGTGATCTTGACTGTGGAGCCATGATATTTGAATTGATTCTTTCTGATTCCTTAAAGTTTTTTTCTGTCTGACCTGAGAGCTCTGAAATTTATCTATAAAATTCCAGAGAGCCTTTATTTTTGGATCTCTTTCAGGAAATGATTGATGGATTCTTTCGATTTTTATTTTGCCTTCTGGATCTCAGATATCAATGCAGTTTTCCTGGGTGTTTTCTTGGAAAATGGTGGCTAGGTTCTTTCTTTAAGCATAGCTCTCAGGTAATCAAATAATTATTAAATTATCTCTCTTCAATCTATTTCCTAAGTAAGTTTTTAAAAATATTTTTATTTTTTTCTATTTTTAAAATCATTTTATCTTTGTTTATTGTTTCCTGATGTCTCATGAAGTCATTGGTTTCCACTTGCCCAATACTATTTTTAAGGAATTATTTTCTTGAGTGAGCTTTTGCATCACCTTTTTCTATTTGGCCAGCTCTTCTACTGAAAGATTTCTTTTTTTCTTTTTTTTTTTTTATGAATTTTTCTTGATGTGGCCAATTCAGCTTTTTAAGGAATTCTTCTTTTTCATTGGATTTTTGTGCCCCTTTTACCATTTGGCCTATTCCGATTTTAAGGTGTTATGTTCTTCAGTATTTTTTGTGCATTCTTTACCAAGCTGTTGACTCTTTTTTTCTTATATCACTCTCATTTCTTTTCTCAAAATTTCCTCTACCTTTCTATTTAACTTTTTAAATCCTTTTTGATTCCTTCTAGAAATTTTTTTTGGACCTAAGATGAATTCATATTTTTCTTTGAAGATATGAATAAAGCTTTTCACTTTGTTGTCTTCTTCTGAGTGTGTGTTTTAATCTTCCTGTTACTATAGTAATGTTTAAAGATTCTTTTTGTTGTTGTTTGCTCATTCTTCCAACCTATTTCATGACTTTTAATTTTTTGTTAAAGTTGGACTCTGTTCCTAAGGTGAAGGGCAACTGTTTTTAGAACTAGTTCTGGAGGTCTATAATTTTTATTTCTTCCAAACATGCTATGATTTAAGGAGAGGTGTGTTTCCTACTCTCTTGGACTGTGTTTTGGTCTATGTGTGACCCCAAACACTCTTTTTTGTCCTAGAATTGAGACCAGAGTCCCTGCTCCCCTGTGGTCTCAATCTCTGGTGTGCTAGTGCTCCTTCCTATCCTGGGACTATGAACCAGTATTGCAAACTGAATCTGAGTATGGGCAATATTACAGAATCCTGCATCCAATGTCAGCAAAGGGAAATCTATAATCTCCCTCTCATAATTTATTCAACCCTCTTGTCATCTTGTTACCTGATGGCTGAGAGCTCCAGAAGCTGCTACTGCCTCAGCTGGTTCAAGCACCAATTTTGGCTCTGCCTTACCTCCAAATATTGTATCTTTCTTCCCCTTTTCCCCCACAAAAACTTTTTGAGAAACCTATACTTGAAGTCTCCACTTCCTGTTTTCCCCCTTTCTTTTTAACTTTTTATAATCTGACTACTCACTTCATTTTTTAGCCAAAATTCCTCTCTCCAGAGTTACAAGTATTCTCTTAATTGCAAACCTAACATCCTTTTTTCAATTCTTTAACTTCTTGACCTCTCTCTTGCCTTTGATACTATCACTATATTTTTATATCTAGTATTTTATGACACTACTTTCTCTTGGTTCTCCTTCTATTTTTATGACTGTTCCTTTTCATTTTTCTTTTGCTGGATCTTCAGGTTGATCCCATTAATTGTGGGTATCCTCCAGGGCTCTGGCCTGGCCCTCTTCTGTTCTCTCTTTATAGTATTTCACTTGAGGAAATCTCATTAGTTTACATGAACTCAATTTTAATGATTCTGAGATCTATCCAACCCTCACCTTCTTGTTGACTTCTAGTTTCTCATTTTCAACTGCCTATTAGGCACTTTGAACTGGATATCCTGTTTATATTTTAAATTCGGTATGTACTGAACTGATGTCATTCTCTCCCTCAACCTCCACATAAAGCTACGGAGGTACCACCACCCTGTCAGTACCCTAGTCTCTTATCTTAGGTATAATCATCAACTCCTCATAACAGGTCCTTGTCACTTCATGCACAGACTATTGCTATAGCCTATGGTTTGGACCTCTTACCTCAAGTCTATCCCCACTCCAATCCATCTATTCATCTCTTCAGCTGACATATTGTTCTTTCTGAATTACAGATCTGATCATGTCATTCCCCTAATGATCCATAGTGACTCCCTAACACCACATACAAAGTCCTCTGCTTGACATTCAAAACCTTTTGTAGCCCAATCTCCTCTTCCTTTTTTGATCTTTCTCCATTTTACTCCTCTATGATGCAGAGACATAGGCCTTCCTCTGTTCCTTGCATAAAATACTCCATTTTCTGATATTTTACATTTTCATTGGCTATACTCCATTCCAGGATTCCTTTCCCTCCTCATTTCTTTTTCTCCTAGATTCACTGCCTACCTTCAAGTCTCAGCTAAAATCACACCATGTACAAGAAGTAACAGAATCCAGCTTAGCAGGCACTAGAGCTGGGCCTAGGCCTGGGTCTGGGCCGGGGCTGTGCTGCCATGGACTGTGCTGGGATTGCATGCTGGGCTCTTACCCTGTTGCCATAGACCTTTTCTGTCCACCATCCAATTCTCTTTGAGAACTTGGTCTGGAAGCCACCAGTATTGCCACTGATTCAGAGATCCTACTTTGTTGAAGTTGGGGTGGGGGTGGGGGCTGGGCTGCACTGGGGCAGCCTGTGCTGGAGTGGCCTAGACCAGGCTCCCATCCTGGTTCCACAGACCTTTTCTGCTGACCTTCTAAGTTGTCTCCAGCTGGAGCAGTTTGTGGGAAAGGTTGGGTGAATTCCTGCTTTTCTCCACCATCTTGGCTCTTAAAGCTTGGCTTAATCTTAAAAAGAACTAGGGATCCCAAGAAGTAGATGTAAGGAGGGTAGGCATTCTAGACAGGGGGAATGGATGTCAGTCAGTCAATAAGCATTTATTAAGTGCCGTTTGGGTGCTAGGCACTGTGCTAAGTACTGGGGATACAATGAAAAGCAAAAGACAAAGAACTCCTGTCTAATGAGGGAGATAATGTACAAACAAATAAGTACAAACAGAGTTGGAAACAAGATAAATTGGAAATAACCAATAAAGAGAAGGCATTAGAATTAAAGGGGATCAAGAAAGTCTTTTGGTAGAAAGTACTAACATTTTTAGCTAGGATTTATAGCTAGCCAGGGAAGTCAGGAAGCAGAGACAAGAAGAGAGAACATTCGAGGCATGGGGGAACAGTCAGTGAGAATGATTGAAGTTGTGAGATGGAGTATCTTGTTTGAAGAGCAGCAAGGAAACCAGGAGCAATGGATTGAAAATATATGTAAGACTAATACATTATAGGCTGAGTTGTGAAATGATCCAGCCATTTTGGAGAGCATTTGAAACTATGCCCAAAGGGCTATAAAACTGTGCATATCAGTCAGCTGGAGAATAGCTGAGTAAATTATGGAATATTATTGTTCTGTAAGAAATGACCAGCAGGATGAATACAGAGAGGCCTGGAGAGACTTACATGAACTGATGCTGAGTGAAATGAGCAGAACCAGAAGATCATTATACACAATAACAACAATATTATGTGATGATCAACTGTGATGGACTTGGTTCTTCTCAACGATGAGGTTATTCAAGGCAATTCCAATAGACTTATGATGGAAAGTGCCATCTGCATCCAAAGAGAACTATAGAAACTGAATGTAGATCAAAGCACAGTATTTTCACCTTTTTGTTGTTTTTTTTTTCCTTTCTCGTGATTTTTTTCCCTTTTGATTTGTTTTCTTGTCCAACACAATGAATATGGAAATATATTTAGAAGAACTGCACATATTTAACCTATATAGGATTGCTTGCTCTCTCAGGAGGGAAGGGGGAAGGAGAGATTTTGCAAAAATGAATGTTGAAACATCTTTGCAAGTATTTGGAAAAATAAAATATTATTAAAAATAAAAAAAATTTAAATTAAAAAATAGGAGAGTAAATGTAAAAAGATTGGAAAGGTAGGAGGGGATTAGGTTATGAAGGGCTTTGAATGTCAGAGATGTATATTTAATCATAGAGGACATAGGAAGCCAATGAAGTTTATTGAATAGGGAAGTGACATGGTGAGGCCAGTGCTCTAGAAAGATCAATATGACAGCTGAGTAGAAGATGGTCTGGAAAGTGGAGCAACTCATCACTCAGCAGGCTATTGTATCAGTTCACTTATAAGATGATGAGGACTTACATCAAAGTGATAGCAGTATTAGAAGAGAGAAGGGAGAATATTCAAGAAATGCTGCAAAGATAAAAATCAACAGGACTTAGTAATAGATTGGAAATGGGGAGGGGAGATAGTGAGGAAGACAACATAAGCCCAGAAGGCTGGGAAAATGGTGATGCTCTAAAAGTGGGAAGATTTGAGAGAAAAGATAATGAGTGCAATATTAGACTTGTTGAGTTTAATATATCTATAGGATCTGCATTTTGAGGTATTCTAATAGGCAGTTTGGAGATGTGAGATTGGAGGGCAACATACAAGTCAGGATTGGTAAATGGTTAATAACTGCCTGGGAAGGGGGATATATATGCAACAAAATTTTAAGTTTAATTTGCATTTTTAATGTACTGGCCCCTATCTGTGGTGTATTGCTAAATGTTTAACAGCCAGTTCTCCGGGAGAAAAATATACTCATGACATATTTTTAAATTTGATCTTTATTATTAACATTTTTGTCATTATTTTCTCAAATCTAGAAATCAACAAGACAATGAATCAAAGCCTGTTTTATAACTTTTGCCAGTTTCCAAGGATTAAGTACTCACTCTGAAAATTTAACAATCCACTTGAAAACCAATTTGAGCTTGCTCCAGGACACCCCTGCATGGAAATAATAGCCAGTGCAAAGACAAGACCCAAGATGGAATATTTGATATGAAGAACAACAAGGTTAGTTTGGCTGAATGATACGTGTGAGAAGGGTAGTAATGTATAATAGAAAGGTCAAGGTTGTAAAGAGCTTTAAATATCAACAGAAGAGTTTATATTTAATCCTGGAGGTTATAGGAAACCATTAGAATTTATTGACTAGGAGGATCATACTGTTAGACCTGCACTTCAGGAAAATCCTTTTGGTGGCTATGGGTAAGAGGAGAGACTTGAGACAGGGAGATAGATCAATGCAAAAGTCCAGGGGATAGGTAATAAAGACCTGGACTAAGGTAGTGGCTTGGTGAAAAGGAAAGACGGGAACATATGTAAGATGCATTGTGGAGGTAGAAATAACAAGATGTGTCAACTGGATATGTTAGTTGAATGAGAGTGAAGAGTCGAGGATGATGCTGAGTGAACCTGGATTGCCACAAGATTAGTGATACCATCTCCACAGTGGTAAAGAAATTAGAAGAAAAAAAAAAAAAAGAAATTAGCGGGGCAGCTAGATGGCTCAGTGGATAGCGCACCAGCCTTGAAGTCAGGAAGACCTGAGTTCAAGTTTGAGATAGATATGGGACATCCAATTGAAAAGATCTGGTAGAGAGTTGGTGATAAGAGGACTGGAACTTGGAACTTGGAATGATAGCTTGGGCTATCCATGGAGATCTGGGAGTTATCTGAATAGAAAAAATAATTAAAGCTATGAGAATGGATGAGGTAAACAAGAGAGACATTGCAGGGAAAACAAGAGAAGGACCAAGACAAAACATGGGTTATACATACAAGGGAGTGATCGACATGGATAGTGATTCAGTGAAGAAGATAAAGAAGGAGCTGTCTGATAGATAAGAGAAGAACCAAGAAAGAACAATGTCATGAAAACCCAGAGAAGAGAAATTATGTCAGAGCAGGAGCTGTTCAACAGTGCTTCAGAGGGGGTCAAACCAATGAGGATTAATAACAGGAATAAGATGGAGACAACATCTACTGGCTTGCAAGAGCTAATTGTTAAAATTTTCAATATGAGCACTTATGCCTCAGAAATTGACAAACATTATAGATAAAGGCTTGATTTATTGTTTTGTTGATTATTTAGACTTCAGAGTGATGGAGAAGTTATTAATAATATAGATTGAATTTATAAATGTATCAATGATATATTCCCCCCTCCCACCTCAAGAACTGGTTGTTAAACATTTACCAACATACCACTGACAAGCTCCATAATGGAATGAGCTTCCAGGGTGAAGAGGATTCTATGGCATGGTAAAGAAAATCCAGAGAATACAGAATTCAACCTGGAGAAGAATCAATCAAAAACAAAAACCATTTATTTGATTAGGTGCTATGATAAGCAGTAGGGTCTTCACAGTCTTCAATGAACTTATGGTTCTATGGAAAGGTAATAACAACACACAAATACTTATATATTATACATATACACAGAATAAATATGAGGGGTTTTTTTGTAGGTAAAAGGGAAAAGAGCATAAGGGGGAAAGGGTGCAGGAAATCCTAGCAGCTGGTTAGCTCAGGAAAGGTTTCATAAAGAAGGTGGTTCTTGACCTGTACTTTGAAGAAAGATTGGTATTTTTTAAAAGTCTCAAGGGTAGAGGGGGTACATTCCAGGCACAAGAGATAACCTATGCAAAAACACAATGACAGTGATGGGATGTAGTGTGTGAGGAATACAAAGCAGACCAATTTGACTGTACTGTACTATGACTAAAGCAGAGCAATCAGCCTGGAAAGACAGGCTGGAGCCAGATTGTGAAAAGCTTTAAATGCCAAATAAAGGGGTTTGTATTTTATCCTAGAAGCAACAGAAAACCTCTGGAATTGATTGAACAGGAGAAAAACATGTATGTTTAAATCTGTGTTTTAGGAAAATCTCTTTCATAAATATGAATAGATAGGGAGTGGAGGGGAAGACTGGATATTAGGAAACCAATTAGAAAGCTATTGCAATGATTTAGTAGTGGAAAGTTGTTAAGGTTGGTGGTTATATGTGTGGGAATATGTGGATAGGTTGGAGAATTGTTGTGGAAGTAGAATAAGCAGAACTTGGCAATGAATTGGATATAGGGGATAAGTGAGAAAAGATTGAGAATGACTATGAACTTGAATGACTGGAATGATAGTGGTCTCCTCAACAGAAAGAGGGGAATTTGGGAAGGGATAGGTTTTTGGAGGAAAGATAATGAGTTTTGTTTTGGATGTATTGGGTTTGAGATACCTACAGGACATACATTTGGATAAACTGTCCAATAACTTGCTTCTGTAATGGTGGAATTGGAATCTAAGGAGAAGATGGATTATAGATTACATATGTAGATCTGAGAATCATCTATAGGGAAATTATAATTAAATGCAAGGGAGCTGGTAAGATTAAAATTATTATGGAGAAAAAGAAGAGAAAAGGAACCAGGACAGAGCTTTGAGATATTCAAATTTGGGAGGTATGGCATTGATACCCAGTACAGTATGTTGGGATGGAGCAGCCAGATGTGGCCAAAAAGTGTGCCAGAAATTCAAAAGAAGGCAGCATGAAGAGCCTGAGAAGGGAAGTTATCATGGAGTGTATGATCTAAGGGCTTCATTGGTAAAGGAAATTTCTCCTAGCTGAGCAAATCTTCCCTTGACAGTTCAGGATAGCATACCACTAAGATTCTTTTTCTTCCCCTCAATAGGATTTCAACCACTGGCATATTGACTTAGAAAATCACATGTTAATATTATCTGTGTTTGATTGCATTTTTATTTATTTTGTTGACTTTTTTCCCTCACTTAAATTTTAAATCAGTTATGGCTGCATTAAGAAGCCCCAGGGTCATACCACTCTGGTTTAGAGAATTGAGGGAATCAGCTCAGAGTCACAAAGCTCATATGTATAACAGGAAGGACCTAATTCCATGCTTTTTTAGTTCTTTATGCACTGAGCGGTCTCTTATCTAGGAGGAATGGGTAGTGAATAGTGTCAAAAGCTTGTTAGATCAAGAAGGATAAAAATTAAAAATAGGCCTTTGAATTTGACAATTAGAAGTAACCTTTCAGTAAGGTTTCAGTTTCAGTGTAGGTCCGAAGTCAGATTGCAAGGGACTGAGAAGTGAATGAGAGGAAAAGAAATGTAAGTGGTAAGTAGAGAAATGTTTCCTAGGAGTTTGTGAAAGGGAGGAGAGATCCACCATGGTAACTTGAAGATAAATAAGGTAGAGGTCAGGCCCTTTTTGTATGTATATTTAATGGTTTCAGATATTTTTCCCAAATCAGCTGGATATTGCTTTAGTAAAGTGTGGTGTTCTTTAGTTTAAAAAATGAAAAATTAAATTCAAATTTGATATAATCCTAAGTAGCTACTTCTCAGAGGCAAAACAAAATTTGTCATGCTAGAAATGTCTGATCACCGTCATCAAACCACGTGTCTTGGAAAGAGATTCTAACACTTGAGATTCGTTTTCAGATGTTGTTTATAGTCTTTCCCTCTAGTAAAGAAATGTGTTTTAATAAAGCATTTAAAATCTTGATCTTCGTCTTTAGAAATCTCATCCATTCAAAGTTACCCAGCTTGACAGTGCCACATTTTAATTTCATTTTAAAACAATAAAATTTTCCCTTTTCTGGAATTCATTTTTTTTCTACCCAAAAGACCAATAAGAAAAACATGAATATTTACAAACCCAACATATTTCAATATTTGTAAGAGATAAATTCAAACTCTTCTCCAACAAAAATGAAATATAACTTTAGATTTTTGAACTATGCCTATATAGGCATATTATTATTATTATTGCTTTCCTAAGGCAATTGGAGATAAGTGACTTGCTCAAGGTCACACAGCTAGGACATGTTAAGTGTCTGAGTAGAACTCAGGTCCTCCTGACTTCAGGGCTGGTGCTCTCTCCACTGTATCACCTAGCTATTCATATTATTTGCTAAGGAAAATAATTTCAAACTAATCTTACTTTAGCTTTGAGTTTTAGCAAAGAGTCTAGAAGGGACATCATCAGAAAATTTCCTAATCAAGGTCTGGTCCACTTTTTACCTCAACTTGAAGAGATTGAAGAATGTAATGTCCCAAGACAAGGGAATGCTAAGGTTTGCTCCTTTTAGGCGTGGAGCAGTTGAATATACATTAAAAAGAATTATCCTTTTGTATTTTTAGTGGATCATCTTGTTCTTTGAACAGGGTATGTATGGCATATTGAGTGGCCCATTCAAGGCTTATAAAGGAAGTGTACAGAAATATTTATTGCTCCTTTAGGAGGTATAAAGACATTTCTCTATCAATCTGATGAAACTAGAAGATGGCTAGTCATTGGTTGGCTGAACTACCCACATTTAGTGGTGCCTTTTAATAAATAGGCTATTCTGTTCTACAACAGTACTCTTTCTTTAGAGGGACATTTCTAGTACCTGAGCAGAGAATAACCTAGCTTTTTCAGAGGGAATGTCTCTTCAACTTTCCTTCATCTCTCTTCCCAAGTATAGTGACAAACTATTCCCCCATAGCAGAATGGTTTGCCCACTAAGAGAGACCATGCCCAGCACAGTAGATCCATTTGAGCTGCAGAGAGATGACATATTCCACAAAGATGCTATTCCCAGGCAGAGACAACATGAAGTCACTCTGAGAAGAAAAAAGACATTGGTAACCTCTATGTTTTATTCCAATTTTCTATATTCTTTCTATTCTTGGCTACATAGGTTTTATTTATACAAGAAGATTTTAATTTAAAATAATCAAAAAAATGTTTTATACTTTAACAATGGTCCCTTTTATAATATCGTTTAAGGTCTGATCCTGTTGAATCTATTTCCTTTACTTCTTTTTTTCCCAGTATATTTGAAATTCCTGCCCAAATGAACTTTGGTTCAATAACTTTGTTACTATTTTTCTAACTTAGTAAAAATGTTTTTGGGTAATTTAATAGGGATAACATTGACTAGTTAGCGAAATTGTCATTTTAAAAATTATATTGGTTTAACGACCCATGAACAATAAATATTATTCAAATTATTTAGTTTTGAATTTATATGTATAAATAGTGTTTTGTGTTTATGTTCATATAATTTCTGGGTCTGTTTTGTCAGGTATACAGTCAGTGATTTTATACTGTCTAGGTATTTTAAATGGCCTAAAACAATATTAAATAATATTGCTGACATATAGTTTCTCTAATTTTTACTTTTGTTTAAATCTATTTTAAATGTAACATCTGAGATCATGATTACTATTCTTGCTTTTTTTACATAACAAATTCTATTCCTGCCCTTTTCTTCATCTTTATGAACATCTCTCATTTTTATAATGTTTTCTGGAAGCAATTTATAGTTGAATTCAAATTTTGGATCTGCTATCAATTTCTATTTTATTGATAACTTCATCCCATTCATATTCTAAGCTACAATTATTTATTATTTTCATCTTTCTTATTTTTTCTCATTATCCTTCTTATCCTATTTACCCCCTCTCTATCCTCACTCCTTTGCTTCACTTCTACCCAGTTCCTTGCCCTCCTATTCCTTAACACTTATACTCTTCAAAAATTCCCTCCCTTTTTCTCACCCCATCTTATCCCCTTTCTCTCTTATTTCTTTCTGAATTTAAAAGACTTTTATACCTACATGTACATATTTCTTTCTTTTATCCATTCCCATGAGAGTATGGTTCCAGAACTACTCATCCTCCCTCCACTAGCTTCTTCTCTATAAATTTTTCCTTTTATGCTTTATTTGCATAAGATAATGCCTTCTTTTTATCTCTCCCTACCCAGTTTTATACTTTTTAGAATTACCTTATCATACTCAGCTCAGCTCAAGCTTTTCTTTCAAACTACTCAAATAATGGCAATCATAAGAGTACTGTTAATATTTTCACTTTAATGAAGTAAATAATTTAATCTTGTTGAATTCCTTTTAATTATGTTATAATAATTATGATGATTTTATATATTATGATATATGTATAACTATACATATGTATATATATATATAGATATAGATATAGATATATATACACATATAAATATATAATGTTATTAGTTTACTTTATATTCCTTCTGGGGGTTTTGTCAGAAAAATAACCTGAAAGTCTCTTAGTTTATTAAATGTCCTTTTTTTTGCATTTAGGATTATACTTAACTTTGCTGGGTGAGTTACTCTTGATCTTAACCCTAGCTCTTTTATATTCTATGGAATGCAGTCTTCTATACTCCTGCAATGTAGTAGCTGCTAGGTCTTGTGTAAACCTTATCATAACTACATGATATTTAAATACTTTTTTTCTTTGTTGTTTTCAATATTTTCTCCTCAATTTGGGAGCTTTGAAACTTGACTATGATATTTCTGGGTTCTCTTTGAGATAGTGATCAGTGGATTTTTTTTTTTCTATATATCCTTTGCTCTCTTGTTCTAGAACTATTCTGTAAAGATTTTTTTAAGTTATATTTTATTCCTCCTCCATCATATTATTCCTCTTCCAAGTATTCTTCAGATTCATTGTCTTCCTAGTGAAATATTTCACTTTCTCTTCTACTTTTTCATTCTTTCAATTTTGTTTTGTGATTTTTTTTTTTGGTGTCTTAGAAGATCATTCACTTTCCTTTGCCCAACTCTAATTTTCTTTTTTTTTTTTTAATTAAAATTTTTTTTTAATTTTATAATTATGAAATTTTTATGACAGTATATATGCATGAATAATTTTTTTATATAACATTATCCCTTGTATTCATGTTTCCAAATTTTCCCCTCCCTCCCTCTACTCCTTCCCCTAGATGACAGGCAATCCCATACATTTTACATGTGTTACAGTATAACCTAGATATAATACATGTGTATAAATCCAGTTTTCTTGTTGCACGTTAAGTATTAGATTCCGAAGGTATAAGTAACCTGGATAATAGACAGTAGTGCTAACAATTTACATTCATTTCCCAGTGTTCCTTCTCTGGGTGTAGTTGTTTCTGTCCATCATTGATCACCTGGAAGTGAGTTGGATCTTCTTTATGTTGAAGATATCCACTTCCATCGGAATACATCTTCATACAGCATTCCAACTCTAATTTTCAAGGAATTATTTTCTTCCTTAAAGTTCTATTTCAGTTTGGTAGATTTTCTTTTCACAATTTTCTTGGATTGTTCTTTTTTTCTTCTAATTTTTTCCTCAATCTCTCTTATTTGATTTAAAAACATTTTTAATTTAATGTTTTATTCTTCTTCAGTTACATTTAAGACAATTTTTTTTTACATTTATTTTTAAAACTTTGAATTCTAGATTCTCTCATCCCCCCTACCCTCCATTAAAAAGCATATGTGAAGTTATGCAAAGCATTTCCATAAAAGTCGTGTTGTGAAAGAAAACATAGTTCTCCCCCTTAAAAAAAAAAAAACCCTTAAGAAAAGAGGGAGGGAGTGAAAAGAGAGAGAGAGAGAAAGAGAAAGAGAGAGAGAGAGAGAGAGAGAGAGAGAGAGAGAGAGAGAGAGAGAGAGAGAGAGAGAGAGAGAGAGAGAGAGAGAATGCTTCAATCTGTATTCAGATATAATCAGTTCTTTCTCTGGGTATGAATAGGATTTTTCCCCATAAGTCCTTCAGAGTAGTTGTGGATCCTTGAATTGCTGAAAATAGCAAAGTCATTCACAATTGACCATTCTAGAATACTGCTATCACTCTGTTCAAAGTACATTTTACTTTGCTTAAGGTCAGAGGACTTTCCAGATTTTTTTTCTGAGAGCATCCTGCTTATCATTTCCCATAATAATATTCCATCATAATTACATAACACAATTTATTCAGCTAGCCCCAAATTGATAGGGATTTCCTCAATTTCCAATTTTCTGCCCTGAGAAGAGATCTGCTATAAATATTTTTGTACACATAGCTTTTTTTCATTTAAAAATATCTCTTTTGGGATTCAGGCCATATTGTTAAGTCAAAAGATGTGCATGGTTTTATAGTCCTCTGGACATAGTTCATATCTTTTGATCATTTATCAACTGAGGCATGGCTCTTATTTTTTATAAATTTGACTCAATTCTCTTTATGTTTGAGAAATGAGATCTTATTAGAGAAACTTGCTTCAAAATTCCTTTTATAATTACTACTGTTAACTAACCCATTTATTCTATTCTCTCTCTAATTTTCCCCTATCTCTTTTCAAAAGTGTTTTGTTATTGACTACTCCTTTCCCCAATATGTCCTCTCGTCTGTCACCCTCCTCCCTTCTTATACCCCATTTTCCTCCTACTTTCCTGCAGAATAATATAGATTTCTATATCCATATTGAGTATGAATGTTATTTCCTCTTTAAGTCAGTTCTGCTGAGAGTAGGATTCACTTACTTCTATCCTCTCCCTCTTCCTTTCCACTTATAAGAGTTTTTTCTTTCTTTTTTAATGGAAGATAATTTACAACATTCCACTTCTCCCTTATCCTTTCTCCAAGTACATTTTCTTTTCATCCCTTAATTTTATTTTTTTAGATATTATCTCTTCGTATTCAACTCACATCTGTGCCCTTTATCTATATACATTTCTTCTAATAATAGAAGAGAATATAATATATTCTATTATCTAATATCATAGTAATGAGAAAGCTCTAATGAGTTACAATTATCATCCTCTCATGTACATTCCATATAGGAATGTAAACAAATAAACTTTATTAAGTCCCTTATGATATTATTTTTCTGATCATCTTCTTATGCTTCTCCTGAGTCCTGTATTTGAAAATCAAAATTTTTATTCAGCTCTGGTCTTTTCATCAAGAATGCTTGAAAATCTTCTACTTTAATGAATTTCCATCTTTTCCCTTGAAGGATTATACTCAGTTTTGCTGGGTAGGTGATTCTTGGCTATAATCCTAGCTCCATTGCTCTCCAGAATATCATATTCCAAGCCCTAAGATCCTTTTTAAAAAGGTGCTAAATCTTGTTTTATTCTGACTGTAACTCCACTATACTTGAATTGTTTCTTTCTGGATGCTTGCAATAGTTTCTCCTTGACCTGGAAGTTCTGGAATTTGACTATAATATTCCTGGAAGTTTTCATTCTGGGATCTCTTTCAGGAGGTGATCAGTAGATTCTTTCCATTTTTATTTTACCCTCTGGTTCTAGAATATCAGGCTAGTTTTCCTTGATAATTTCTTGAAAAATGATGTCCAGGCTCTTTTTTAAATCATGTCGTTCAGGTAGACCAATAATTTTAAAACTACCTCTCCTGGATATATTTTCCAGGTGAGTTGCTTTTTCAATGAGGTATTTTAAATTGTTTTTCTATTTTTTCATTCTTTTGGTTTTGTTTTATCATTTCTTGATTTCTTATAAAGTCATTAGTCAATTTTAATTTTTAAGGAATTATTTTCCTCAGTGAGCTTCTATACCACCTTCTCCATTTGGTCAATTTTGCTTTTTAAGGCATTCTCATTAGCTTTTTGTGTTTCCTTTTCCACCATTCTCAATTCTCTTCCTAATTTTTCCTTTCTCCCGCCTTTTCTCTCCTTTCTCTTCCTTTGTAAGAGAACTGGAGACCATGTTATCTCAGGACTAAAGGAAATGGGAGTATTTAGGCTGGAAAAGAAGAGATTTAATGAGAGGGAGAAATGATAGCTGACATGTAGAAGAGGAATAATTTTTGGTTTGCTTAATCCCAAAGGATAGAACTACTCTTTATCTCTCTCTCTCTAACCATGTTATCTCTCTTTCTAAAAAACAAACAAACAAAAATTCCCAACATCAACAAACCACAAACTGTTTTTAACAGAATCACAGACTCTGAGTTGGAATGCCTTTTGGGTCATCTAGTCAAACCCATACCTGAATAAGAACCTCCTCTATAACAGCTGACAAGAAGCCTCTACCTTAAAATCTCAGGTAAGGGATTTTTTCTTTCAAGTGTCATGTTTTTCATTTAAATACAACTCTAATAAAGGGACAGTTTTTCTTTATATAAAGCCTAAATCTGTTTCCCTAAAGATTTCAATTCATTGCTCGTTCTATCCTTTGGGATTAAGCAAACCAAAAATTATTCCTCTTCTACATGTCAGCTATCATTTCTCCCTCTCATTAAATCTCTTCTCCAGCCTAAATATTCCCATTTCCTTTAGTCCTGAGATAACATGGTCCCCAGTTCTCTCACAATGCTGATTGCCTGTCTTTTAAAAAGATTGTTTGTCAATGTCCTTCCTAAAATTGGCACCTAGATGAAACATAGTATTTTGCATCTATATTACTTAGTTTTCATATTTGCTTTAAATTTTCTGCCAGAACTCTTTCATAGTTTTTAGTGATTTCTATTAAACAGGACAAATTTATCAATAAATTCAACTGCATTAAATTATATTGTTTGTTTTGTCAAATCATTCACTATTTGGAATATTTGCTAGGGTTTTTGGTGTTGTTATAATAGCTCATTATTTGTGGTGAACTTTCCAGCCCTATTAACTTTTTTTAAAATATTTTTTATTTTATTATATATATATATATATTTTATAATATTATCCCTTGTATTCATTTTTCCAAATTATCCCTCCCTCCACTCCCTCCCCCCCCCCCGATGACAGGCAATCCCACACATTTTACATGTGTTACAATATAACCTAGATACAATACATGTGTGTAAATACCATTTTCTTGTTGCACAATAAGCATTAGATTCCGAAGGTACATGTAACCTGGGCAGACAGATATTAGTGCTAACAATTTACATTCACTTCCCAGTGTTCCTTCTCTGGGTGTAGCTACCTCTGTCCATCATTGATCAACTGGAAGTGAGCTGGATCTTCTTTATGTTGAAGATTTCCACTTCCATCAGAATACATCCTCATACAGTATTGTTGTTGAAGTGTACAGTGATCTTCTGGTTCTGCTCATTTCACTCAGCATCAGTTGATGTAAGTCTCTCCAAGCCTCTCTGTATTCCTCCTGCTGGTCATTTCTTACAGAATAATATTCCATAACCTTCATATACCATAATTTACCCAACCATTCTCCAACTGATGGACATCCATTCATCTACCAGTTTCTAGCTACAACAAAAAGAGCTGCCACAAACATTTTGGCACATACAGGTCCCTTTCCGCTCTTTAGTATTTCTTTGGGATATAAGCCCAGTAGTAGCACTGCTGGGTCAAAGGATATGCACAGTTTGATAACTTTTTGGGCATAATTCCAGATTGCTCTCCAGAATGGTTGGATTCTTTCACAACTCCACCAGCAATGTATTAGTGTCCCTGTTTTCCCACATCCCCTCCAACATTCATCATTATTTGTTCCTGTCATCTTGGCCAATCTGACAGGTGTGTAATGGTATCTCAGAGTTGTCTTAATTTGCATTTCTCTGATCAGTAGTGATTTGGAACACTCTTTCATGTGAGTGGATATAGTTTCAATTTCTTCATCTGAGAATTGTCTGTTCATACCCTTTGGCCATTTATCAATTGGAGAATGGTTCGGTTTTTTATAAATTAGGGTCAGTTCTCTATAGATTTTGGAAATGAGACCTTTATCAGAACCTTTAACTGTAAAAATATTTTCCCAATTTGTTACTTCCCTTCTAATCTTGTTTGCATTAGTTTTGTTTGTACAGAAACTTTTTAGTTTGATGTAATCAAAATCTTCTATTTTGTGATCAATAATGATCTCTAGTTCTCCTCTGGTCATAAATTCCTTCCTCCTCCACAGGTCTGAGAGGTAGACTATCCTCTGTTCCTCTAATCTATTTATGATCTCATTCTTTATGCCTAAATCATGGATCCATTTTGATCTTATCTTGGTATATGGTGTTAAGTGTGGATCCATATCTAATTTCTGCCATATTAATTTCTAGTTTTCCCAACAGTTTTTTCCAAATAATGAATTTTTATCCCTAATGTTGGTATTTTTGGATTTGTCAAAGATTAGATTGCTATAGATGTACCCTTTTTTGTCCTTTGTATCTAATCTGTTCCACTGATCTACCGGTCTATTTCTTAGCCAATACCAAATGGTTTTGGTGACTGCTGCTATATAATATAGCTTTAGATCAGGTACACTTAGACCACCTTCCTCTGAGTTTTTTTTTTCATTAGTTCCCTTGCAATTCTCGACCTTTTATTTTTCCATATGAATTTTGTTGTTATTTTTTCTAGGTCATTAAAATAGTTTCTGGGAGTCTGATTGGTATAGCACTAAATAAATAGATTAGTTTGGGGAGTATTGTCATCTTTATTATATTCGCTCAGTCTATCCAAGAGCACTGAATGTCTTTCCAATTATTTAAATCTGACTTTATTTTTGTGGCAAGTGTTTTGTAATTTTTCTCATATAATTCCTGACTTTTCTTTGGTAGATGGATTCTCAAATACTTTATACTCTCAACATTTGTTTGGAATGGAATTTCTCTTTGTATCTCTTGCTGTTGCATTTTGTTGGTGATATATAAAAATGCTGAGGATTTATGTGGATTTATTTTGTATCCTGCCACTTTGCTGAAATTTTGAATTATTTCTAATAGCTTTTTAGCAGAGTCTTTGGGGTTCTCTAAGTATACCATCATGTCATCTGCAAAGAGTGATAGTTTGATTTCCTCATTTCCTACTCTAATTCCTTGAATCTCTTTCTCGGCTCTTATTGCCGATGCTAGCATTTCTAGTACTATATTGAATAGTAATGGTGATAGAGCCCTATTAACTTTCATTTCTTAAGTAAAAGATAGGGACAGCTAGGTGGCACAGTGAACAGAGCAAAGCTTAGAGTCAGGAAAATTCATTTTTCTGAGTACAACTCTGGTCTTAGACATTTATTAACTGTGTGACTCTGGACAAGCTATTTCACCCTGTTTGTCTCAGTTTCCTCCTCTGTAAATTGAGCTGAAGAAGGAAGTAGCAAACCACTCCAGTATCTTTGCCAAGAAAATCTTAAAAGGGATCACAAAGAGTTGGACACAATTGGAAAATGACTAAAACAGTTATAGAAGTGATGTCGTCCTGGGTAGCTAAATGGATGGGAGGTTAGCAGAGAAAGACTGAAAATAAGATTATACTATTCCCTGAGGCAAGCAGGGAAGAGCACTGATCAGGTCAGTCTCCCAGTCCCACCTTTGTGGGAAATCCCATCTTGCTGTTTTCAATCAGAAAGCCATGTTATGATGTCAAACCTCCAAGGATAAATTTCCACTATAAATCTGCCAATGGCCTACATCATCCTTGCTGAATCCCTTTTGGGGTTAATTGGCCAAGGCATTCTGCTTTGTGTCTTTCTATAGCTCCCCTTTCCTCCCCTTACTTCATGGTGTCTTTCTCCTTGTTATAGCTAATTCTTTTAGGATGCTAAATCCCTTTTAGAGTTAACCTACCAATTAATGGCATAATCCCCTTCCTTGTTAGCCCCTTTTAACTTTAGTCTGATAAAGTCTTCAATGGATTTAGTTTGCCAGTTAATGGCATACTCCCACATCATGGCATATTCTCTTTCTCCAGCTTAATTGTGAGTTTCACTAGGGAACTTGTTTTTTCCCTTGTAAATTGTTTGAACCTCTTTCTTTGCTAACAATATGCTCTCCTGAATCTATTTTATATTTGCCACTCCTGGTATTTATTTTACCTTTTCATTTTGTTTGTTACCTCTTCTTGTAAATAAAGGTACTCTTTGGCTAAGAGAATGCCATTGGGAATTCCTTTTTTTTTTTTTTTTTTTTTTTTCCCTGTGGCAATTGGAGTTAAGTGATTTGCCCAGGATCACATAGCCAGGAAGGGCAATTCTTTATATTGCCTTGTGCCTTGTATTTAGAACTAAGAATTGCTACCCCAACCTCATCATTTAGCGACAACTTCATCAGAAGTATTGTGCACAGTGTGCATTGGTAGAAAGAAATTTCTCATTGATAAGAGTGAGAGGTCTTTGAGGTACCATATAAGTATTATGACCCATTCTGTGTCTGACAGCATTTATTTTCTAATGAGTTCATAAGATTCTATGTTTAGAAATATGTTAATTCTCACTTTTGAAGGATGATCCTGACGTGTGATTTAGCAACATTATTATGCATGCTGGTATAATCCACTGCAGCTGAAACACTATATCCCCTAATTAATTATGTGTTCAATTGTTTTACACATTATCCTTTTTTCTGTAAATATAAAGTTTTTTTAATCTACTTAAATTTTTAAATATCACTATCCTATACAAAAATCACAACTTTTTATGTATGTTACTGTTGATAATATGCCATAGTCTTCTAATATATTCTATATATCTTTGCATCACTTGTAATTTTGGTCTTTTTTTTGAACATAGGATTCCACGATTTGTAGCTATATAGTTCCACTAAGGGAAAGATACTCTTTAAAAACATGAGCTTTTGTGTCAAGAACTAAATTCACAAATACAAAATGGGAGTGATGTCTGATTAAACAGTCATTTGCCCCACTCCCCCCAAAAAACTAGAGGTTTTAGTGGACTTCAAGATCAAAAAAAACTCAACAGTGTGATGTGGTAGGCAAAAAAATCTAATGTGAACTTGGGTTTATTTAAAAGATGCATTGCTGTTCCCTTATGTCCAACCTTCATGACCCCAGGGACTGTACTGTCCACAGGGTTTTCTTGGCAAAGATATTGGAGTAGTTTGTCATTTCCTTCGACATTGGATTAAGGCAAATGGAGATCAAATGTCCTGCCCAGGGTCACATAACCAATAAATATCTAATGCCAAATTTGAACTCAAGTTTTCCTGACTCCAGACCCAACTCTCTATCCATGGTGCCACCTAGCTACCTCCTTAAAAAAGGCATAGCTCCCAGAAAAAAAAGGTGACTATCTCTGTATTTTGTTCCATTCAGACAATAGCTGAAATATTGCATTCAATTCTGGACCCAAATTTAGGAAGGGCTAATAAATTAGAGAAGAGGGGAACCAGACTGAATCAATGAATAATGAATGAGATACAAGTTTTTGGAAAAGATAACAAGTTTACCTTTGTCATTTTCTGATTTTTAACGATGTATTTGTTTGATTTTTCTGTTTTGTTGAATTATTTGTTTTTGGTAAAGTTTTTAAGCTAAGCAACTTTTTAAAAAAGAAACATGATAATGTACCAATCTGGTTTTGCCTTATAAATCTTGTTAGTTTATATGATCTTTTTTACTGTAAAAAGGGCTAAAATCTTCATTTCTCAAACATAGTAAAAGTAAAATGTGAATGATCCTTTTCTATTTTAGGAAACAACTTAGAGTGATTTGAATAATCACACCCAAGGAGAGTTTAGTCAGTAGAGAAACTATGGAGAAGTTAATTGGGTCTTCTTCTGAGCCTGAGAACCAACCAGTAGCTTACTATACCTACTTGATAAAAAAAAGCCTTTGTAAAAGTTATTGGGCTGGGCCTGAAATCAAGAAAACCTGATTTCAAGTATAGCTCAGAAATGAGCAAATAAGTCACTTAGTCTCTGTCTTAATTCACTAGAGAAGGAAATGGCAAACCATTCCAGTAATTGGTGGGCTATGGTTCATGTTGTTACAAAGAGTTGGATGTGACTACATGACTGAACAAAAAAACAAAGGAAAATCTAATTGATATTAACGGGTTAAATGAAACTAGACACTAATTGGCAGCTGATTATGGGGACAACATAGTGGAATGGGGCTTGAACCAACAACGTTAGAGTAAGTCTTCACTATTCAGAGGGAACCCTTAGAATAGTGAAGAAGCATGAAGGGGAGATATAGCTATTTTTGTTTTGGGGAAAGTGAAACATAGACTATTGTTGAATTTTTTTTTTTCTGCTGCTTGTGCTAATTTTGCCTAACAATTAATAACAAGAAAACACAGAAACTCCATCAACCAACACCACACTATCCATATGTGGAACCATCAGTTACAGCAAATGGTGAAATTTTGAGTGCTGTGGATAAATTCCTTCACCTTGGCAGTCTACTTTCCAGGACTCCACATTGATAATGAGGTTGACACGTACATTGCCAGAGCTATCTCAGTGTTTGTGGGGCTCCGAAGGGAAGTATGGGAGAGGAGAGGTATTAGACCACCTACCAACTGAAGGTTTACAGAGCTGATATTGTATGTCTGTGAAATCTAGAGAGTATATCAATCAGCACCATGCCTAGAAGTTGAATCTCTTCCATCTGAATTGTCTTAGGAAAATTTTGAAGATCACTAGGCAGGATAAGATACCAGACACTGAGGTCCTTTTTTGAACTAAACTGCCAAGCATTCCAGCTCTTCTGCAGAGAACACAGTTTCATTGGGCTGGCCACATTGTTGGAATGTCAAAGGCACACTTGCCGAAAAGATTATTTTATGGAGAACTCACCCAGGGTAAGCGCCCACAAGGTGGTCAGAAAAAGTGATACAAGGACACCCTCAAGGTCTCTCTTAAGAACTTTAGAATTGTTTGACATGGGACATACTAGCACCAGACTACCCAGCATGGTGTGCCCTCATCTGAGAAGGTGCTGTGCTCGGTGAGCAAAGCAGAATTGAATTAGCTCAGAAAAAAACACGAGATCCATGAAGTTAGAGATTCCACCTCAAATGTTCATAGGGACTATTTGTGTCTGACCTATTGGAAGAGCATTCTGAGCTCTACTGGTCCAATAAGTCACAGTCAGACACACTGTAACTCAGCTCTAATCTAGTGATGTCATTTTGGTCTTTTTCAAAAACAATGGAAACAATCAACTGGGTATTGCTGTGTAATATGACATCAAATTATTTTAAAATAAAATTAAATACTTATAATGAGCACCCACCTCTAGAAGCCTGTGATATTGCCCTGGGTAGATCTCCAACAGGAGACATCAAAGTGCTTTTCTCAGATGCCAGTATTTACCTCCATGGCTTCTCTGGCTATCTACAACAGTATTGCTACAGCAGTTCTTAGCACACCATGGAGAAACCTCTGTGTTTCAATCCCTTTTGCCATTCTGCATTAATAATAACAACAAAAATAAGTCTTTATAAAAGGATACTATGTGCTAGGCATTATGCTAGCCCTTTATAAATATTATCTCATTTGACCCTCTCATAATGAAATATACTTCTTTTTGCAGAGATGGGGAGAGAGGTGCTATAAAGTCACCTCTATTCTATCTCCATCTGTGTGGAGAATGGCTTCAAACTTTAAAAAGTTTTACAACATTCACTCCACGGAGTTCACTTCCAAATGTAGCCTGACAGATGGATGGATAAATCTGTATTTTTGCTACAGCTGGACTGGGCTATCTGGTTCCTGGCAAATCTGGGTGTGGACTTCAGCTTCTAAATTTCTTATGTCTTACTTTCCTGAATTTTTGAAGCTTATGAGGTTGAAGCCATGTCTAACCTCCTTTACTGGGAAAGAATAGAAACAACAGAAAATTTAGACATGGGCTCATGGCTCCAGCACCCCCCTGAGTGCAAGTCTACTTCTATCATTCTGTATTTCAGTTGTTTATTGCCACATTGGATGCTATTTGAAATAGAGTCTTGAATATAGACATCTTATTATTCAAAAAAGCAAACTGAAATTATTCCTTTCAATAAGTTGATAATAAATATATGGTACTTTGATGTGCAACGGCTAAATTTCATCTGTGCTTATAGTTAACATTTTTCAAGCTATCATTTTAACAATCCCCTTTTAACCTAGTTCTGATTGATTGTAATGACTAATCTTGGTCCAGGAAAACAGCTGATAAAATATATTTCTCTCCTCTCTGAGGAGAGATCACGTCCTGCAGATATGGTATGTTTCATACACTGCCACACATGGTGTTGCTTAGTTTTTATTTGGTTTGGTTTGATTTAATTATGGGAAGGGATTATTGATGAAGGAACATATATATTAGGGAATTTACCTGTGGTAAAAACAAAAGACACTAATAAAACTTTAAATAAATAAAACAATTTCCCAAAAAAATGTTTAACATTTTAAAAACTTTTTTTAATTTACTTTTTTAAATTAATTTTATAATTTTTAACATTTTTTGACAGTACATATACATAGATAATTTTTTTTTTTACAACATTATCCCTTGTACTCCCTTCTGTTCCGAATTTTTCCCCTCCTTCCCTCCACCCCCTCCCCTAGATGGCAGGCATTCCCATACATATTAAATATCTTATAGTATATCCTAGGTACAATATATATGTGCAGAACCAAATTTTGTTGTTGTTGTTGCAAAGGAAGAATTGTATTCGGAAGGTAAAAATAATCTGGGAAGAAAAACAAAACAAAACAAAAAAAATGCTCACAGTTTACACTCATTACCCAGTGTTCCTTTTCTGGGTGTAGCTGATTCTGTCCATCATTGATAAAGTTTTTTTTGTTTTTTTTTTTTATGGATCAATATTATGTCTGGGTTGCAAAATTCATCAGGGTCTCAACTCTAGGAATGTAGAATAAGGTTGGAGTAAGAGGCTAGAGCAATATCATGAAGATGGCTGGAAAGCTATTCAGTCTTTCATGGTGGGTGAATGAAGAATGTCATCAGGGAAATGGATGTAAAAAGAAAATAAAATGGTCATGGAAAAAATAAGTAGGTCATGTAGCAAGAATGAGGGATAAGTAAGTGATGGACAGCCTGAGTATTCCAGCAGTATATCCCCAGTGTCAGAACATAGTAAGTAAAATCCCACACAAAAAAGTCACCTGTCATGAGCTTTTGGGAGTGTGTGAACAAAAGCTACAGGAGATAGACAATACTACATGTATGTGTTACAATTTGGATCATTGTCATGAACACAAGTTCAACTGAATATCTGAGTATTTCTTTGATAACATATTTATACCACTTATCTTGCACAATCCCTTGTTGGTAATGTTTCAAATTTTAGGCATTAGGTTCATAGAACCCACCCTTAAAGTCTTTCTGGCATAGTATCTTTTACCTATATAATATTATATTTTCCCTGTGTATTACTGAAGAATAAAAATAAAATGAAGTCAAGTCAACAGAGCAGCAGACTTGCCTTGAGAAGATTTTAGGGCACTAATTGAATGTCAAAGTTACCATTTCATAGGGTAATTATGCTCACAGGCTGATTCCCTACTTTAATTCTTCAGAGATGATGGAATATTATTATTTATAGTCATATAGTATCATCAGAAGAATATCTGAATATGACAATAATCTGTGATTCTTTCAGTGTGGGGAATTTCTGGTTTAGGAATGCCTTCCACCAATATAGATGGAAACTCACCTATAACTTACTAGATAAGACCTAGTGAGTTATTTGAGACACAGAGGGTAACTTACTCAAGGTCATATAGTATAACAGTACATGCAAAAAATCTGATTTACCATTATTAGAACTTAAGGTATATTAAAAAGACATATACTTATCAATGCATGCAATCAAATTTTACTGACTATTCAGTAAAACAAACATCATACCGTTTATGAATGAACCACCTAAAGCCCTTGGTATGTCTTATACCCTGTGTTTATGACAAGTTTCCCTCTCTGGCCAGCTGCAGACCATGTGACTCCCGCTGAAGTGGCATTCTGACAAATTTGTCAGTCAGCACTGGTCTTGAGTGAACATAGGATGCAGAAGAGGCTGTGCTAGTCATGACCCCAGAGCAGGCTGATGGTTGAGGTTTCCAATGAATTCTTATGCTTCTTGCTAAGAATGTTTACAAGTTATATCTTAAGTTCTGATTGGTGATCGATTGCTTAAGTTTGTGATGAAAAGAAATTATTTAAGTGTTAAAATCATTTGCAAATATAAGTTATTTATCTGGGTTTTTTTGGGGGGGTGACAAATCACCAGTAGTTGTTTGTCAGATTTGAGGGATTACTAATTTGGAGAATGTCTACACATCATTGCCAAATGCTTACATACAAATGCTTATCTTACATAATAAGCTTATATAACAACTCTTTAGTGGCAAAATGGAGGTTCAAAATAAAATAGAATTGCTCATTCTGATAACATGCTTAGTACTCCCCATAGCTAGTATCAGTGTCTATCTACTGTCACAATTCCTTTCCTAAGAATTTCTATTCTCCAGACCTTAATTATACATTTTATAAAAATATTACTTAATTTAAAAGATAGGAGAAAAGCTTGAAACCATGGGACAATTTCCCAAAGGCTATCCAGCCTACTCTTTTCCTCTTTTTTTTTTTTTTTTTAATTCTGGGCTTAATTCATTTGAGTCAGTTTAAAATATATGTAGTGATAAACAAATTATTTTAAATGAATCTTGTATACCCTAGAGGAACATTACCTTTGGACCTTCC